>NW_009701738.1:0-12858 GCF_000703405.1 Apaloderma vittatum
CTCTTCTCTGATTTGTTCTTTTAATAAGTCTGACTAATTTCCCCAAAATTGAGTCTGTTTCCCCCAGAACGGTAAATGAAAGTGATCTCCCTGTCCATATCTCAAAACATGGGCCCTTCAGTACATCTTCCCCTTCTGTTGAGCAGAGAATTGGGGGGTGACAGAGCAGCTGAGTGGGCACCTGGCTGCCGACCAGGCTCAAACCACAACACTCTCTTTATCTTCAACAAGGATTTCGAGTGAGGTCACTGCTTGTTTGTCCTTTCTTTTTCTCCTGCCCTGCCCCAAACTCCAGGACAAGCTGCTCTCCCAAAGCAGAAAGAAATATGGTCCTGTGTGCTCATGGGGCAGAAATCTCTCCAGCCCTTGCCAAAGGAAAATCTTTGTATTTACTTCTCTCCTTCCACATCGTGAGGAAGAGATGGACTTGAGGCAGCAGGAGCATCATGGTGATTCCTGTGCAGAGGACATCGTCACATCCTTGTGCGGTTACTGAGAGCAAAGGGAGATTTCAAGCATTCTCTCTTCTTGCATCCGCACTGGCAACTGTATATCCTGTGCCTGGATGCGTGACTCTTTCCAGTCAGAAATCTGGGAAATCGCACGCCTAACTTGGGCTCAGGAATTGCAGATCAGGAGCCAAGAAGTTTCCAGGGAAACCTGTTTCATAACCTGGACCGCAAAGTTTTATCTTCCAGATTGAAATGAATTTATTTTTATGATGTTAAATCCCTATATACCATAATTATCTTCTGTCTGTGGGTACACGGTGATCCTTATTTGTGTTTTATATGTATACTGAACCACCAAAGGATAGGCCAGATGCTGCTATTTGCTCTGCATGAAGAGCAGAGCCACACTGAAGGTGACAGCTTTTGGGAGTCAGAGCACCTCTGGATAAAACCACTGTGTGCTCAGACCAGGGGTACCACAGCACAGGAGTGACTACACCATCATCAAAGTCTACCTGCTGAATTAGGGAAAATCCTGATAGCTTCAAGTAAAAGCTCTTCCCTGCACTTTTGACACCAGCCATTGATACGAGATGCTCCTGGGGCAATCTCCAAGCTGCACGTTTTAATCCTGGTGTCAGGTTATTAAATCTGTGCTCTCTAGCTCTCTGCTCGCAGTTCCCATAATACATTTGTTTTTTTTCTGGATATCCAGGAAAATCCTTCTAGCAGTCTATGTGATGGGCCAACAGCAAAATAATCCTGTGAGTAAAACCACCACCTCCAGGAACAGCAAAGCATTCACTTTCCTGAGGATGCTGAGCAGGTCGAACAGACCAGAGAGAAACAACATTTGTCTTTGGGTTTGCACTGATAGTAAAAAATGTTGAACTGCAAAATAACCAGGAAAATAAAAAAGGTATTTTTACCCAAATGTAGTGTGTTGGTGAAAATACTGTATCCACCTCTGGACTTAGTTAAAACCCAGATAACCTAATAAAATCATTCCTAGGGGTTTTGGATTACCATTTAGGCAAGTTTACAGTTTCAGCACATTAGTGCCAGTTATTACATTCAATAATGTTTGAATACTTAATTGCAAATATTTCCATGTATTTACTGCATACAAGAGCACTACATTGCAATTATTTTAGTGTATTTGTTCCATAGAAGATGATTTTGAACCATGAAATGATGAGCTGAAATTATTTTGGTGGGGTTTTTTTCTGTGAAAATTGACAGAATAACATTGAATTGAGCAGATGAGCCCAAACTTCCATGTGTTATTTCCACTACATGTTACTGCCAGTGGAAATAACACAGAAGCAAGTTCTGCTGCCAGCAAACTGGGCACACATTCTTATTTCTTACTAGTTTACTCCAGTGCTTGTGAAGCAGAATCTGTGATAGTAGCTCAAGGTCCACAGTGAAGGCTGAGCCATAGTAAAATTTATCTGAAGGCAGGATATGCATGAACTTAGGCAATTTTCTACTCTGATTGATCAGTCAATTTAACATAATTTTATGTTGAGCACATAGGCACTTTATTACTGTAAAGCTCTCAATACAATTTAATCCTTTGCAGATCAAAGCTCTCACTGTGCAGTTCTCAGCAGGATGATGGCTTGGAGGTAGGATATTGGAGTACTGAGGATTTGCATGGTAGAGACAGACCACGAGTGTATTAGGGTTTTCAGCTAGGTTCTACAGAAAAAAAAAAAGCACAAAACCAAAAAAACCCAAAACCCTGACTATTTCTGTTCAAGGCCCTGACAGGAATTGACTTGTTTTGGATGTGTACCAAGAAAAAAAAGTGAAATCAGAATCTCCCACAGTGGCTTTCTCTAAAACATCACCTAAAAGGTATCTGTTGAATTTAAGATTGAGCTTAGCATCCATATTAGCCACATCTCCTTCTACTCCTCACAATGTGGAGAATGGCCTCTTGTGGGGAAATGATGGCTCCTTCTATAGGAAAAAAAGCAAAGGCAGCAAGTGTCCTGGTGTTCTTCAGTACATAGGAACAAAGTAAAGGATGGAACACTTGGTCTGAAAGCTAGCTAGCTGTGGATTTGTCTTGTAGAAATGAAGAATCGTTTATGCTCCCTACCAAATTTTAAATAATGCCCAAGATGATGGGGGAAGCCCAGGAGGCATTCAGCCTGGCTCGGTTTGGTCAGGCCAAGCGTGAGGTTGCTCCTTCTGCCCACATGTGGCTGTCGGGCGCGTCTGAGTCAGAGTATGCAGCTGTCCCTGCTCCCGTCTCAACCTCTGCCTGCTCTAGGAACAGCACAAAGGAGCTGAGACTTATGCTATTAAAACACTGAATTTCCCACAAACAGAATATTTTTAAAAAAAAAAAAAAAGAAAAAAAGAAAACAGCTCTAGAACAATAACAGAATTCATCTTGTGAGCTCAAACCCTGTGAGCACCACCTAGAGATTTAAAAATTCAATGAACGCTGGCAGCGGACATCATCCTACTGATCTGCTCTGAAAATGCTGATGCATTTACAATAAATCCCTAACCAGGCCAGTTGTGCAACAAGTTGAAGTGACACGAAGCATTAACATTTATGGTGGTGAGTCAAAATCAAACAAACATCCCTCTTTTACAAGCTTTCTCACAGCGTGTAGTAGCATGTACTGTGAGTAATGAAACATCGGTTGCAGCCCCGACTCTCTCACAACTGAGTAAGTGTTGCAATCACTCTTCAGGGCCAGGCTTCAAGTTAGGGCTTTAGTGGGCAGATGAGAAGTATCAACAATGGGCGATGCTCATCTCCGTTGATCCATAAAAAATGAAATAAAATAAAAAGGCTCTTCAAAGGTCAGGTTTCCTGTGTAGAAAATAAAAACATAATATATTGCAAAGCGTCCTGAACAAATTTCAACCACGGACTGAGAGGTAGGTTGCAAACTGGCTCAGCAACAGAGTTCAGAGGTTTGTGATCGCTGGCACAGAGTTAAGTTGGAGGCCTGTGTCCAATGGTGTTACCCAGGGATCAGTGCTGGGCCCAGTTTTGTTCAATATCTTCATCAATGACCTGGACGAGGGCACAGAAGGCACCCTCAGCAAGTTCGCTGATGGTACAAAAATGGGAGGGGTGGCTGACCCCCAGGCAGGCTGTGCTGCCACTCAGTGAGATCTAGACAGGCTGGAGAGCTGGGCAAAGGGGAACCTCATGAAGTTCAATGAGGACACGTGTAGAGTCCTGCATCTGGGGAGGAACAACACCAGGCAGCAGCACAGATTAGGGGATGTCCTGCTGTAAAGCAGATGCATGGAGAAAGACCTTGGAGTCTCAGTGGGCAGAGAGTTGTCCCTGGTACAGCAACGTGCCCTTGTGGCCAAGAGGGCCAGGGCGATCCTGGAGGTCATCAAGAAAAGTGTGTCCAGCAGGTCCAGGGAGGTTCTCCTCCCCCTCTGCTCTGCCCTGGTGAGACCACACCTGGAATCCTGTGTCCAGTTTGAGGCTGCCCAGTTCCAGAGAGACAGAGACCTACTGGAGAGAGTCCAAGGGAGAGCTACGAGGGTGATCAAGGGACTGAACATCTCTCCTGTGAAGAGAGACTGAGAGACCTGGGGCTGTTCAGCCTTGAAAGGAGAAGGCTGAGAGGGGACCTCGTCAACATATAGAAATATCTGAGGGATGGGTGTCAAGGGGAAGCGGACAATCTCTTCTCAGCGGTGCCCAGCAATAGAACAAGGAATAATGGGTTTAAGTTAGAACATAGGAAGTTCCACCTCAACACGAGGAGAAATTTCTTTATTGTGAGGGTGCCGGAGCCCTGGCCCAGGCTGCCCAGAGAGGGTGTGGAGTCTCCTTCTCCGGAGACTTTCAAACCCCGCCTGCATGCATTCCTGTGTGACTGCCCTGGATGACCCTGCTCTGGCAAGGGGGCTGGACTAGATGATCTTTAGAGGTCCCTTCCAGCTCCTAACAGTCTATGATTCTGTGATTCTATGTCTGAGGGACCTATTTTGATGATACCTGCAGTTGATTCAGGTGCCCAGAAAGTCCCTTTTCATCAGCCTGTAGTTATGGGCTGAAAAATTAATTTTAAAACATGCTTAGATCACCCACTCTTGTGTGAAGGTGCTCACCGTGCTTCAGATGTACTGCACCCAATTTTAAAGGCTGCCCCTTTTGCGCAGGGACGTAGGTCTCCTCAGCTGCTCTGTGCTTCTGGATATTGCCCATGGTGAAGCAAAGCCCATTTCTCCCCTCACTCTCCCAGTAGGTTTTGCCATTGACCATGAAGACTTGGCCCTCTTTGCTCCGTGGCACAATCAGCACAAACAAGAGCCGACAAAATTCCTGGGAGTCAGAAATTCAAGACTCGATGCAGCAGAACATGTACTAATTTAATATAGACATGCTCTCATTTCCCATCAATTCAAATGTGTACTAAAAAAGCACTTGTTTAACACTTTTGCTGACTGGAAATGTTTTCTTGTGCTGGTGAATATTTTTGCATTAGACCTTAAAGATTATGTCTGCTTTGGATACAAGTGATGACTGTAAGCTGTGCAGTCTTATCAGATATTACAGAAATGGGATACAGAAGTGGAGTTTGGTTTCTGTTCTTTTTTTTTTTTTTTCAGCTCAACAAGTAATTAGATACCATAAAAATTGTATGTCACTACAGTAAAGTTTTCTTTTAAAGAGAGAGGTTGTTGCCCAGAGCTTGCCTAGGGTTAAGGCTTTAGGCAAGTTCCTGAAGAAGGTATGAGAGGCTTGTATTCTCATTTACTGTATTTCTATACTATGCGCAGAAAAGTTCAGAGGAAAATTCCCTTGGTGTCCTACTTTAATGTATTTTTCTTCCAGAGTGTCCATGCAGAAGTTAATGATTCCTACAAGATCAGCCTCCTAAAACATTAGTTCTGAAACACTTCCTCTGTATTTTTTTCTTTTCCAAGGGAGGAACTTTTCTTGCTCATTTCTGACCCAGGGTTACTGATCTAAGTGCATGTATGATGCAATACCTGAGTCCCTCAGTCAGAACACAGATATCTGTGTAGCACCCACAGAGATTAACTGAAATTTCAGCTCTTTGGAATCCCCTTTTATTCCTGACTGTGAGATGAGTGAAAGAGTTTAATATTATGAAGCCAGCAAGGTAACACTGTCACCAGCATTCAGCGGCCAGTGTTTTCACTCTCATTCTTCATCTCCCCTCCCCTCTGTTTCAGATCACTGCATATATTTTATCGTGCCATAATTTAAGTTTCTTGCTCGCTGGGTCAAGAATGTGTCTTTATTCAAATTTCTAATGTTCACAGATTTGAGTACTCAAAAACCAGTGAAAAAGTACAGCTTAGGAAGCTTAGAACAACTGTATAATTAAAAGGCTCTCCTGTTCAAGAGGGCATCTGCAAGATCTTCCAGCTCTGTAAGCAGCGAGCACAAATAACAGACTTGTTTGTATCAAACAGACTCTCATCGTATTTATTAATCAGTGTTACACATACAGGTTAATTAAAAAAGCCACAGTTCATGAAATATGTCATCTAGCTACAAGATACAAATCTAGGCCGACTGCCACGGTATCTATTGATGCTCAGCCACTGTAAAAAATTTACAGTATATTTTCTGATATACAAAACCTCAAGCAAACTTTCCTTGTTAAACATTCAGTAAAGCTCACGGCATCCTACTACACAGTTGCATACAGTGTTTTAGTGCAAAAGGAAGTACAAATATAAAAATACTGAGGCTTGAATTAAAAAAAACCAACCAACCACCAACAAAAAATCCAGGCAAGCTCTGGAGTTAGAGGTGAGTGTCTGCTATGGGTATTCTTCTAAGCTCTACGATCTGGGAGTTAGCCATGCTGCCACCATCCTGGCTGCCATGACAAGATTCATTATCACTGATGCTGAGACCTGCACCTGAAACAGTGAAAAAAACAAAAAAGAATCAGTGAGAATGAAATCATGAAACAGAAACGGTCATACTGTGTCCTGCTCTGCTTTAATCTGATTTTATGGACTCCCTACTCCACAATGACGTGGCAGCTTTCCTCTTACTAGTCTACCATTCAGAATCCACATATTATAACCCTATCTGACGTGTTTTCGTACTATTCAGGTACACTTTTACACAATTCCACTCTCAGTCTTTTTATTTATCTCAATAAATGGTACAATAGCTATTCAGAGGTTGCCTTGAAATCACAAGGGCATAAATCAAGGCCCGACTTAGGCTGGGTTCGTGGTCTGGCTGTTAGAGTCTGGTATTTCCAAGGACTTCATGAAGAATTGATTTTTAATGATACAATTTCCCTGTTAAACTATAATTCCAGCTGGTTTAATAGGACTGTAATTTCAACATGAGAAAAGATGCTGACTAAACATTCTTTAAACTCACATTTGGCACAAGATGGTGTATTGTGTTTCTCTTCTACTGTGAGAGAATACTAGATTTTGGCCCAAGGAAACTTCCAAAACATGTCTGGAAGAGACCTCAGGAGGCCACCTTTTCCATCCTTTCATCACAGGAGCTCTGCTAGCTCATTGCTTCCTTGTTTATTTGGGGGATTTTGTGGGTATTTTTGGGGGGTGGCTTGAGTTGATTAGTGTGAAGATACGTAACTGTACACTAGTTTTTACAAATGTGTATTTTTCAGACCAAATCTTGAAAGAATATAATTTGAAATGATAAATTTCAGTGTTTTTTTAGCTTCTCTCCTTGATCTGCGAATTCTAAAAAATGCATGAGCCTTGTTAGAGTTTAGGACATCTAGGCCTTAAATTTGTTGAGCACTGCACATCAGTGTAATCAGGCACAGGGATTTCAAGAAAGACTAATTTCAGGCATGGCCTTACAGTGACGTCACTTAGAAACAATGAGGGAAGCTTTCATTTTTGGCAGAAGTAGATCTGAAATGACACACAATTGAAGGGAGTTGTAAAGGAATGACATCTGACTCAAGAAACACTGAACAGGGTACGCTGGGAGATGCAGTGGTTTGGGTTTTTATACGAAAAAGTATTTTCAGGAGTTTCTATCTGTTATATAGTGTATCTCTTTTTTTTCTGCTTCAGCTGACTTTCCACGATTTGGCTTGTTTGGCAAAAAAACAAGATATAGGTCATTTACATTTTGGGAGTCACCTCATAATTTTCTGTGCACCGTAATGTTCCACTTCAACAAAGCTTTTCCATAGTACCCCTCCTTCCATCACTCCCAAGCAGAGAAGAAGTACAGAAAGAGGGGAAGCAGTGGGATTCTTCTTTGCTATGACAAGTCAGGCTGAAATTCTGAATACAGAGATCACTGGTTCAGAGAGCCTGAGCAGGAGAACTTGCAGGACTAGACAGGCTTTTCTGTTGAGGTCTGGAAGAAGTCCTAGTAGGAGCCAAACTCGGGTGCAGTGCTGTGTGAATCCAGCCCTGCTGCATCCTAGTGAAAAGTGGGTATTTCTGCACATTCTTACACCTATTTTTGGATTGTGGAGCAAGCATCTCCTCATTGACATCTACTAGATGAGTCCTGTTCTTCGTCTGTATGACCCAAGCTCCTGAGAGACCAGCAATTACTGTCAAGAGTGTGATGAGTAAAAATCTATCAGCATACAGAGATAGGATAATAAAGGCAAGAAAATTAGGCTCCAAATCATTAAAATACTTGTTTATAAGTCTAATGAAGATGATTAAGCTGTGCTCATTGATTAAATTTACAGGCATATTTAACCTTTTGATTGAATCATGGTCCTAACAAATAAAAGCTTCTTGAAAGTTCCGGGGAAAATAGCAATTACATAAGCAAGTTATTTGGAGATTTTTTTTTTTAATCTTCTCTAAAACTGTTTTAGAAGGGAAATAAGAGTGTTTCTGCTATATTTGCCATTTGGGGACAGAAGAACAAGGTAATAACCTGGAAGTAAATAAAATACTTGGAATGAAGAAACAAAAAAATGCTTCTTGTGTAGCATCATTAACATTGGAATTCAGTCAAAGTATTTATTTAGGTTGAAGAGGGTGTAAATTTGAAAAAGGGGAAAAATACATTGCTGAAAACATTTGAAATTATATGAATAAGATCATGTCAGGTTCAGATTTTAAGGCGAACACTGATGGCTAAGGTAAGAAATATATTTGTCTTATCAGGAACTTTACAGCAGTTATTCAGTATGGTGTTTCTTAATCTCATGCTGGTCGCTACAAGAAGATTGGATACCAGTCTAATATGGTATTACACTATGCCACTCTTAAATGTCACATATCTGCGTGGTTTGTGCAGGCTTTTTGCAAAGTAAGAAGAGATTTATTTTTTTTTACAGAGGTTTTTATCAGGAACTTGGTAAAACAGAGAGTGAAGCAGGTTACTTTGGGTTTACAAGGGATTTGTTCTGCTGCTGATCATTCTTAGGAATGAGAGCTGAAATTTCACCAGGATACTAGCTTACCAAACAGTCTGCAGACTAGGAAGGGTACGGCTATTTATGTGATGAAATTTCACAAAGGTCGTAAGTCTGTCTTGTTCTCAGATTAAAGCAGAATTTAAACTCCACCAGATCCCAGAAAAACACATACTCCCCTAGAGATGCTAGAGTTGGATGGTAGGTATGTAGTGAGGAGTATTCTTTTCCCCTCAATTAGTGCAGAGACTATTTTAAGAAAAAGGTACAGGAAAATGAAGGCTTTCTTCCTCTCTTTTTGCATCAAAGGACTGGCTATCGATGGAAAAGTCACAGCTGGTTTTGAAAACCAAGCAAGATCCCTCCAGTGACATCTACTGGGTGAAGGATTTCCACGTGCCCCTGAACACCAGCTATTATCAGCCGCTTTTTCAGATGTTTCTCAAACTTTCACTAAAACATTTTAAAGAAGATGCAGTTGTTTCTGAATTACTGGACTCCTATCCTAGCAGAGGTTTTTTATCTCATAAACCCTCATTTTCTGAATTAGTCATGATTTATACTGTATATGTAAGATGTAATAGAAATGCATAAGCTACACAAACAAATCTTAATCCTTTTTCAGGTGCTTGACTTTACAGAAATGACACCAACAGACATCCAGACTTCAGTGAATAAAGTTTGTGTTGGACTAAAAATGCTTCCTGGATATTGTGGAGTTATGTTTAAGGTGGCAATTACAAATGAGAAGTTAAATGAATACACAAGCTGTCTACTCATCCTTGCTTGCTTTCTGTGAAGTGAGCCCTTCAAAAGATAAATGACATAAGCTGATAAGGCAGGGCAAAAGTCTGTCACTTGGCCACCACTTTACAATTTATCTGCCCTGTGACAGACAGTCTCCAGGGTGTTGCACTGAACATCTTGCAGGATTTGAAATTTCAGATGTTTGCTCTAGTTCAGGATGCTCAACATGAGATGGTAAATTCTTAAATGAAAAACCGACAGTGGTAACACCAAGGTTTAAAAAATGCTGACTTTGGAACCTAGATTGAAAATTATGAGTTGGTTTATATCATGCCATTATTGTAACAGCTGTATTTATGTGTGTGTTTTAACTTATACTGTAGATTTTTCCAAGTATTCTCCATGTGGAATATTTATTTAGTATTTATGACATGTGCCTCTATTAAGAGCAAGAACACACCGAGATGTGGATGTAAAAATATCCTCCATTGATACTGTATGACATAAATTTCTAAAGCAGCATGTGCTAGGCTGGTATTCTCTGCCCTAACCTATAAATGTCTTTGCAAACAATTTCCTACAGAGGTAGATCACCAGTCAGCACTGGAGGGGTTTGGGCTTTGCTGTGTTTTTGATTGACATCTCACCCAAAAGAATGAATCAGTTCAGTTTTGTGCATCACAGAAGGGGGTGGACAAGAGTGTTTGTAGGAGATGGGAATGCAGATGGAAGCTCAGAGATCAGTAAAGCTATTGTGCGTTTATGGTATTTACGCTTTAGAGTAAAGCTGATAGACATCTTGTTGCTTTTTGGCCATGTGATACAAAGCTTATATAAAGTTTGCATAAAAACTGGCTAAGGAGAAGTACACTGTCATCCACCTAATTTGCTAGAAATGCAGTTCTATGCCTTCATCTGACGCAGTCCTTATTTCAGGTTAATCTGTAATTAGGCCTGGCATTAATAATTACAGAACCAAGGGCTAAGTGCATAGTACTACGACACACTCCCAAGTGTGCCAATGCATCTATTTGTGGAGCTGCACCGAAAACTGCAAATTACTAAATTGATGCAAGTTAAAGAATAAAGCTGTACTGTGGGGCGGTTGATTTTTTTTTTTAAGTTGCCTCGGTCATCCTTCACTTCTCCTGCTGAGAGTGGCCAGCTGTACTGCAAGGGTAGGGAGGATGGGAATGAGATTTTAGCTTTGCTGTGGTTATACCCTTGTTCTCACTGATCCTGGCTGACACATTAAAGCTTGTGGCTGTGGACAGTATGCATAAACTGAAGTAACCTTCAGATAGCTCCAGACTACATAACCAGAAAGGACAGATGAAGTGTAAAGAGGCATAAAGTCATTTTTGCATATTTGTTTGCTAATGATTGTTGATCCTCAGCCAACATGCAGAGTGGGAGCTAACGTTTTAGCACAGCTAAGGCTGAGTTGGTTATAGACTGACAGTTTTAGGGAAGGACAGATGATGGAGTTTTTCATTTCTGCTTATCAGAGGTAAAGATCAAGCAATAGCAGAGCAAGAACTTCTATTCCTCCTCTACATCCTAAAGCAACATCTCCCAGTTTTGGAGTGATAGATAATGTTGTGCAAAGCACCTTTCCCTGCTTGCTCAGGGGCTTGTCTGCTTGAGATGGGAAATTCTCAGCCTACTGAAATAAAGCCTGGTCCAAAAAGCTTTGAGAACCACTACTTACAGCAAATGACAGACAAGAGCAAGGCAGCAAAAAGGGAAGAGGTGCTGCTCTTCCAGTTGCTGATGAACGCTGCTTCCTTGAGCTGGGCCTGGTGCTCAAAGGGCATCAAGATGATGTGGAGTGGCAGGGGGAGAGGAAGGAGAGGAAGAGGGAAAGGAGAAGTCTCTGAGATGTTGCAGTTTCATGTGAGTACGAGCAACAGTGCAAGAGAGGAAAGAAGAAATGTGCTGCCAGGAGGCACCAGGAGCCTTTTAGTGCCTGCTGGCTTAACTGCACCACAAAATTCCCATCAGGCCACAGCTCAGTCAATACTTTAGCAGCATAAGCCTGTACTGTCAAACAGAGAAGTAGTCCCACTTTTCACCACCTCATCTCCCTTTTTAGTGTTTCACTGCTGTTCCCTCCCTTGTGCCATTGGGAGAACATTGACTCCTTGGCCACGCACTGAGCTGGACTGGAGAGCAGGTCTAGATGAAAATAATAAAACAGATACTATTTTTACTTAAAGAAAAGATCACTTTTTTTTTTTGGTTTAAAGTATGTGTTGAGCTACGTCTTGTATCTAAGGCAATAGCTGATAAACATTTACTCTGGTGGTTAAAGCTATACTAACCTCAACACTACCTCTTTAGTTTGCCTTGTTCAGATGTTGTGTGCGAGGCTGGAAGCAGATGGGAAAATTGTTCTGTCCTAGAAATCATCTTTTTTTTTGCTTTGCTGAGACACACAATTTGGGCACACAAACAGGCACTGGAGTAAATGGTCAAGTATTACTTGAATCAGTAATGCAAACAAAACCAATTTTTTCCACCTGTGGCCTGAGGTCTTTGCTTCAAATCACATGAATCCAAAAGGCTCTTAAGAACAAATGTTAATAAAATATTCGTAAAGAATGCAATAATAAAGTTTAGGCAAAATAATCAGAAGCTGGTTCTAGACCTACTTCTTTTAGAAGGACTGAAAACTAATTAAATATGGAGCTTGAAGATTTTTTAAAAAGTCATTAAATGCTAAAGTTGAGGTGAATTATTTTAACCATGAGTTTTAACTACTGCAATTGCCTAAATTACTCTTCATGATTTAAGACTCAATCTTCCATAGCGTGTAGAGTTTACCCTAAGCACTGAGCTGCTTAAGCAGTAAACACAGTGAGACCATTAGATGTGAACGTCTTCATGTATAATCAACTATCTATGAATTATGTGTTTTCTTTCAAAATAGTCAGGAAGGAATGGAAAAGTAAAAGCTATCTTCTTAAGTACTTAAAAAGAGAGGTTTGCAACTGTAAGCTTATGCATCTAGATTGGAAAGCCTTGCCCAAAATGTTCAGCTAAATAAAATCTTCATGCTAACAAAGTAGAAGTAGTTTGCAAAATGCCCAGGAACATTAAATGATACAATAGAGATTTTATGACAGTCTTCATAAAAACTTGCACTAGGCCAGCTCTTAGTCATTCAATTATTTTCATACTTAGAAGTGTGTCTAGTGGAGTCCCTCAGGGGTCAGTGCTGGGGCCAGTGCTGGTCAATACGTTCATCAACAACCTGGATGAGGGAATGGAGAGCACTGTCAGCAAGT
>NW_009701739.1:0-47476 GCF_000703405.1 Apaloderma vittatum
GGCCCTGTCGTGGGATGTGCTGGCAGTGGCACTTCCCTGCTTCGTTGCGGTGCTTTTAACGAGCTGGGTTGCATTTAGCTGGTGTCTCTGCGGGGAGGAGCTCCATTTTGGCCGCCTTCCCCTATATGTGCTGACATCTGTGGTTTTGACCCACCTGTTGCGTCCCTGTCCCCTTCTCGCCCTGGTGCCAGAACGAGATAGATGAGCTGAGGACAGAGATGGATGAGATGAGGGACAGTTTCTTCGAGGAGGATGCTTGTCAGCTCCAAGAAATGCGCCACGAACTGGAGCGAGCCAACAAGAACTGCCGGATCCTCCAATACCGGCTGGGGAGAGCGCAAGAGGCTCCGCTATGCCCAGACCGGCGAGATCGATGGCGAGCTCTTGCGCAGCATGGAGCAGGACCTCAAGGTACGGATGTAAGCAGGTGTCAAAGGCAGGGAGCACTCCAGAAGGACACACAACTGTGCTCTCGGTTCTCATGACTCAGGGATTTCCATCTGTTCTGTTGTATGCTGCACCCAATGCAGTTTATAGGATAGCAATGGTCAAGCTTACCTTGGTAACAGAAGCCCTTCAGTGTGTAGGTAGGCTATTTTCACCTTTAGTCCAATCATTTTTTTTAAAGTGAATGTGCACAAATTGACTCCAGTACAGCATCTAGAGGTTTTGGATCTTTTATGATGATGAACGCAAAACACACTCCACCACTGCAAAATTAAACCAAACTCACCAGATAGTCCCATTGACTTTGAGAGGATTGCGATACACTTGAGTAAAGATTTCAGAGGACCAGCAGACTGAATACTTGCAGAGTCACAACACAAAATCCTGACTCTGTTGGTGCCAGTGGAAAAACTGCTGTTCAGCGAAACCAGGATTTTCCACATCCACCTGAAACCAAGGACACAACCCATCAAATTTCAATGTGTAATCAACTGTATTTCATCCAGAACTTTTGCATGAACCATGGCCCATTGCTGTGGAAAAATTTCAGTCCTTGTGTAAAGATTGCCGTTGGTAAAATAGCCATCATTTCCATTCTAGATTGGCTTAATTAAAGCAAAAAAACCACTTTCCCGCTCTAGTTGAAAGTTGTTTAATTTCTGCTTCCTTCCACTAGGCTTTGTTAAGACTCCTATTGAATAAGAACCCCTAAACTTTTTTCGGTTAACTGGTCTCCCTTCATTTCTCATGGAAGCACAGACCTCTGTGTAGCAAAAGTGAGCTCGTTGACCACAGTTCTGCCTAGGACTCTAGTTACCTATGGCTCATTGGACTCTGTAGACTGCAGTTGAAAATGTTAATTTAATACATCATCAGGATCAAAGGTCATTTTTAAACTCCTTTCTGATAAATATAGCATATTATGAGTCTGTTATTTCCAGACCTGGTTTACAGACTTATAACCTCTTTTCTGAAAAATTTCCAGTTTGTCATCATTCAATGTAGAAACCAGTCCAAGACACATTCCAGCAAGTTTGTCACTGATGACATCTAAAATGCGAATACCCTTCTCTCTATTTCTGTTTGATATTGCTTTTCTGTACATATTCAAAACCCACGTTTGCTGATGTGGCCATGACAGTTCTATAACAACAGCTATCCACGTGGCTCTTGACAACATAAGAGTCTTCTCATTCAGAAGCGAAATAGCCCCTTTGTCAGGGGAATTTCTGGGCAAAACAAGGGATATTTTGCAAACTCAGAATGATGCTTAGGTGAATAGTTGAGACACACACATTTGCAGGCAGAATTTGAACATGGGCCTTTATGTCCCAAGTGAATATTGTGATTCCAGCTTGTAGAGTTGATTTCATTGTTGGCTCAGTGTTACTTTGTATTAATAAGTCACACATGCACAGGGCCTGGGAGGGAAATGGTGAAGGCACCTCTGGCGAAGTGCTTGCCTGCAGTATAGGAGACAGCATCTAAAGCTTTAGATCGAGCTGGACAAAGGCCTCACTTTAACTAGGATTTCTCCTATGTCTTTTCCAACAGCCATATGACTGACTCCTTGGAAAGGAACAGTGTTTTTTGCAAAGCTTTCCCACAGGTTGTGAATGTGTTCTGCTTTGGAATAGGGATGAATGTCTAACGCTGAATTTCTGCCTAACTGAATTCCAGGTGCTGGTTACTATAATTGTACCTCATGTGCAGTTCTCTGTAGTGTTCCCAAGTCCTCTTCTCAGGAATTTCTATCCAAAATAATGTAATTCATTTTGCATGGATAATGTATTAAGGGACTTAATCCATCAGAGATTGTCTTGCATCTAGCTGTATTAAAATGCATTTTGAATAAGTGAGTCTCATCTCCCATGTGATCTAGAATGCTTTGTAGGATTTTCCTGCATGAATTACTACTCCACCAAATTTTGTGTCAAAAAATCGTTACCAGAAATGAGTTTGTTATTTGGTTGTATACACTGATCCACACAGTATCTATGGGCTGAAGATGGATTCTGATAGGATGCTGTTAAAAATGTTCCCCATGATTTTCCATTTGCTTTCGTTGGGCAACCAGATGAGCCATTTAATACCGAGTGTAGGAAAAGACATCAAGATCTAGCCCTGTGGTGTGATTCTCAGCTCATTCTGCAGTCTCTTTGGAGTATGGTTATAATTGAAATTCCCCTCCACTCGCTCTTTCTGTTGGGCATTATGTGTCTTGAGTGCGTGTGCAGTGGGGGAGGTTATTGAATGATCTGGTGCTACACTGCAGTGTTGTATCTGTAATTCACACACACTGGGTTTCTTGTCAGGGAAGGCTGAGTCACTAGCTACTGCTGTTTTTGGGTAGATCGGATTCTTCTAGACTGCTTACTTACAATTATAATTTTTTTTTCTTTAGAATTTTAATGTGTCAAAGAGACTTCTTTGACATACAAACACAAGGACTGTTCTAGTGAAAGCCAGAAAGGATAGCTCTCTGAGCTTCCCTAGCTAATGCTGAGAAGGATTAATTATACTTTCCAGTGTTCTAAAAAAAGCAGGAAATTAAGCTTTTCAAACTATGTGTCTAAATCACCATCATAACAGTGATTAGTGTATATTTAAATATTTTTGGTGCATGATTATAGTTTCTGGCGGTTTCACAATGCAATGGACTTGAACGACAAAATTCTCATTACTTTACATGAAGAAGAGGAATCAGATCTTGACATATGCCTTTTAACTCTATTCCTGTGAAAATGCTTTAAAAAAAACAACCAAAAAAATCTGTGTTCATTTTAATTTGAAATATTGGACATTATTTGCATGAACACAAGGTCAGCAAAAATGTTATTTGTTTGTATTTTACTTTTTAAGTGAACCAGTCGTAGTAAATGCCAGATATTTTGATTAACTGCCCATGAAGGAGAGAGGAACTAGCAGAGTTGAAATAAAGATATGTCTGTCTGTAGTCTCACACAAGGCACACGTAGGGAAGGCCCTGTATGGTGGGCCCTGCTTTTAGATGCTTCTACATGTTAAGTATTCAAAGAACATATGCTTTAGTGCCTTGAAAAACATAAGCTAGCAGTGGTTGAGAGAAAACAGATGCTGCACTGTCTCTGGGACTAATGAAGGTCCTGTTTCACCATTGGCATAACAGAACCTAAAGAGGAGTTGGGATTTATTGTCTAATGTGGTTTCCAGTGAAGTCAATAGGAATAATGCACCATATTTTTTAATCTTTCTTCTGAAATACCATTTCATTTAGGTTGCAAAAGATGTATCGGTGAGACTTCATCATGAGTTGGAAAATGTGGAAGAAAAACGTACTATAACAGAAGATGAAAATGAAAAATTAAGACAGCAGCTTATAGAAGTTGAAATTGCCAAACAGGCACTACAGAATGAACTGGAAAAAATGAAAGAGGTTAGTCTTGCTATTTACTTCAACACAAAGTATTTTAAGTTCTCAAATTCTTATTGCTGAACTGTTTTTCTTCCTATAACTTGTTTTGGGGGCACAAACTATGGCAGGCAAAAGCTGAAAGTTGCAAAGAGTGCTGAAGCACAGTTTTGCAGTTGGGAAGCTAAGAACAAACTAAAATATTTGGTATTTCCTGTGTGAAACAGAAACCAAACTGTAGCTTTGCTTTTCCTACACAAGGAGGGAAACGTGGAACTGATGGCAACAGAGTTCATAGGCTTTGAGATATTGTACTTGTCTTCAGATACATGCAGGAAGAGTGTTGAAGGGAGTCAGAGGCATCTACCTTCGCAAATGATGTTCAGCATGTGTTTCTGCAAAGACGGATATTTTTCCCTTGCTAACTACTCTTAGGGATTAGCAGGCACACTGACACAGGAGATCTAGTCACCTCCTCGTCTTGTTCAGTCATACTCTTTGGAGTACTGAGAAGTGAGAAACTCTACCTGGCCTTTCAGTCTAAGCACAGTTTTACATTATATCGAGTTCATCTTCAGAATTAGTCCATTTGCCATCATATAGATGCAAGATATTGTGCCATTAAGTAAGCAGAAAATTGTATTACAGCAGTAATAGCCTGGCCGACAGAGATAACAAAGGATGCAGTAAAAAGAGAAACTGTTGACTAAGAATGACTTCTCAGAACAGAAAGAGATTTCCAGTTAAATATTTAAAGTTCAGTGAGTGCCACTGATTTTTACATTTGGTAATATTCCCTAACAGTAATGCCAGTGTCGGCTTTGATCTTGTATGAAGCAGAAGAGATGTATTTCACTTGTTAAAATGGCAAGAAATTTTCAGTTGTATGATAAGTACAGTATTTTCAGGAACCGCAAGTGCTTACTTTAAGTGATGTAGTATTAAAAATATTTGTATGTTTTCTTCACAGGAGCTGAATTTCAAACATGTTAGTAGAGGATAAACAGGTGTTTTTTTCCACCTTCCACTGTTTTCCAGATAACTGCAGATTTGAAAATGGCATGAAATCTGAGCCACTTTCAGCTTCCTTTTGCTCTGCCTGAGACTTTCTTTGTCTGTTTTCAGACTGGTTTCCCCATCAAATACAAATCAGTTTCTGGAACCATCTTCATTATTAGAGCATGATCTTTCTGTAATTATCCTTACAACTTGTTTTTAATCTTGGCTTTACTACAAACTTTTCCTGTCTTTCAGACTGTACTTTCTTGTAGATTTTAATTTCTGGTTCCTTTCCTCTTGCCCTCTGATAGGTTGTACAACTGTAAGCTTCTTTTTCCTTGCTTCTCCTTACATGTCTTCAGATTACAATGGAGGCCAGTGGCAGTTTAATAACTTATGTTCTTTGGGCACTGTCTACCTAATGGAAATTAACCTATAAATAGGCTTCTTCATCTCTGTCATTGATAGTTGCTTTCTCCTTATCCAAACTCTTCCTTTTGGCCCACTATGCTGAACTATGGTTCTGTTGCTCTCATACTGCTCTTCACTTCATTCTTCGGCTTAGGTATATGTCCCTTTCTGTCTTTGCTGATGGTATCAAAGGAAGAATACTGGAGACTTCAGAAGAGAGAAGCATGGCACATTTAAGCTAGGGGCTCTTCTACACAATACTTTTTTTCATGAAGCTGAAACAGGTGGATGATTCTCACTGGCATAGAATAGGGACACTGATCCAGAGTATGAAAATGCAGTAAGACTTTGCACCAGAGTAGAGGTAGAGTGGACAAAGAGTCAGAAATACATCCTGATGCTGAACTGGAGAGGAGAACTGCCGTGCCGTCATTATATGTGTCATCATAATTAGGCAGGAGTTTTCATAAGGTCCCTTCCAGCCTAGGCCATTCTATGATTCTATGATTCCATGATTCCATGATTCTATGTATTTCAAACAAGTTGCTGAGTTCCTTTTGGTGGGATAAGGCTGTTTTTCAGGCTAGGACTTTCTGTGCAGCGCAGGTGAAGAAGGAGGATTGCTGAGGAGGTGCAACTCAGAGAAAAACAAGCTTGAAGCAAAGCCAAATTTTTATGCACTTTGCAGGCATGTCATGACTTGAGGGACCAATGGAAGGATGCTGGTGAAGAATCCTAATTCTTACAGATTTGAAATTTATAATCTGTGAAGAGGCTATGAAACTGTTAGCATGAAACAGTCATGAAAATAGCCCAGAGCAGTCTGCAGCGTATTAGAATTTTTCTGTGACAAATACCTTTTCTTCTCTGGCAACCACAGGTTTGGTGCATCTTAAATGTAATTGTCATAGTCATACTATTAGTTTTCTGTTTGCTTATGGGTTATTTCCTCTAGTTTTATGGTTTACAACCCTTCATCATTTCAGTACAGCCATTATAACCAATGGAACCTCATGCTTAAGGAAGTTCTACTCTGCATAAGTAGAAATGCAGAGTAAAGACCTCTTGTCTGGATTGTGATCTTCCCTTTATTGAGCTTACAATTAGTGGGAGAGTTAATCTCCAAAGACGAGGAAGAATTTTTATTTCACAGCATGATAACAGTGCTCAGAGTATGTAATGACTGATTTCTGTACTTGTATGTCATCAGATGTGATGCAAAAACACAAACCTTTCCATTCTTCTTAAAATCTATTTATGTATAATTGCCATGGGAATTTTGTCCTCCTTTTATAATGAACAGTGAGAGGGAGCAGAGAATGCTTAAAAGACTCAATAGAAAATGTCAGAGGCAGAAGCATAGTTTTTTCTTACATAGTATCTAGAGCAGGACCAAAGCAGAAAGTTTCTCTGCGTAGCTTCTATATTGTTTTAGAAGACAGGCATACTTGACTGGAAACATGTATCAAAGGTAAATGCTGGCAGCTGTGTTATTGTCGAAACAAGTCTAGAGCTCTCCAGTAAACATTTGGGTGAATACAGACTTGTGAATGCATTCATCCACAAATAAAGTTGCTGATTGCTTTCTTGGTTTGCAGCTTTTGAAGAAAAATAATTACAATATAGTCCATGACAACTAGAAGTTGTTGTTGATGGCAGCAGAAGCTTGCAAGCATCCAGGATTTGGAGTGTGTTCCAGCAAAATATATATTTTCTATCAGTTACTTTTACTTTCAGTCCCCCAACCTGCAGCTATTTCATTTAGCATTACTCCTACCTGCATCCGCACAGAAACACGAGTTTTTGAATCTGCATTGTCAGTTCTTGGAATTCATTTGTAGCAACTGCTGCTGATTTCCTCCTGATTATTTGTTATTAGTAATTGTAATGCTTTTTGAGAAGCTGAAAACAAAGTAGAGAAATTGTTTCCTAGAAGAAAGAGAAAACAGCTGTGGCTAGATATAACGTTTTTTAGATGTATAAAAATGGTTAATGGGTCATTTATTAATTAATTCATGTTAATTTGTTGGCACCCGCTTCTTAAAGCCTAGCAAACTTTTGTAGAGCTTTTCATGATCATAGTATGAACTCAGAAGTCACACATTTGCTATAGCTGTGTAGGAAATGCCCAGTTAGCCATACTTTAGATGGTCTGTTGTGAGACAAATGAAGTAGGGTAATCAGACATTGGAATAAGCTGCCCAGGGAGGTGGTGGAGTCCTCATCCCTGAAGGTGTTTAAAGGTTGTTTAGATGTGATGTTGGGGAAGATGGTTTAGGGATGAGCTTTGTAGAGCAGGGTTAATGGTTGGACTCGATAATCCCAAGGGTCTTTTCCAACCTGAATGATTCTGTGATTCTGTAATTCTGTGATTCTGAAATATGACGGATGTACTGGACCCTGGGCTTTACAAATCCTCATTGCAGTGCAGGTGCGTGATTGCACCATGTTTTTCAGAGACATACGTATTTCTGGATAGAAATAGATTGCTCTGCTAGTGCTCCAACCTGGGCAGATGCAAGGCAGCTCAGTTTTTGTGGCCGCACTATGGTGATGTCAAGCTACAGTGTTCTTCTTCTAAGCATAGGTTAATTAGCTTGTGATAACCACGGCATGTGACCTAGAGATGTCTTTTGTCCCTTCAGTTGAGACTGCAGGCAGAGGAGTTTATGCCTCCCTACATGGGTCAGTGTTTTGCTGGAGTGGTGCCTGTCTTGTCAGTCCTCCTGCTTTGTACGCTGCATGGAACTGGAAGGAGGTGTCAGGATCTGGGGAACTGGGCACTGGAACTGGGAGGAGGAATCTGAATTCTGTTTCAGATTTTGACACTAACCTACTGTGAGACCATAGGAAAGTAAATAAACTATTCTGTTTACCCTTGCAGCCTTTGCCTGCCCTGCTTATGTACAGGTTAGCTCTCTGCACATGTCTTTAGTGTTCAGGCTGCACAGAAATCAGGAAGGTGGCTGAAAATTTCACAATAAAAGCTGCTGGGAAAAAAAAAAATGCAGTCAACAAATCCAACACATCCCCCAACTAAAATCTGGAGAGCAGTGAAAAGAACTGGTAAGGATCGATCCCATCCTGGTCCCCTTGATCATTAATATCATCTTGCCCTCTCTGTCTCTTTGATAAAAATCCAGTCCCTCCTTTTTCATGGCCCATTCGCTCTCTAAGCCCCTTCTGCCATTTAACCAGCACCTGTTATTTCCAGTCTTTCTCCAGTAACTCACAAAGCCTCAGATTCTGCAAGTTCTGTCTCAGTGTTTCAGTCTTGATTCTTTCTGGTTTTCTTTTTTTCTTTTTTTTTTTTTTTGATGTCTTGTAATACTGGCTGTTTTGCTGTCTTCTGGCTCCTAACTCCCAGTTCTATCTTTCTGCCGCCCATTCCCTCCTTCCCTTCATCCTTCCAGCTCTTCATGAATGTCCTGTCTCCTGTCTGGACTTCAAGTCTTTTCTATTTAATTTTCCTCTTATTCTACTCCAAGTACATTATCACCATTTCTTAGTTACAGCTTCTCTCTTCTGTGAAATTTGTCCTTTTCCCTGGATTCTTCCACCCCCTCATATGAATCTGTCGGCTTCCTCGGTTTGTTCTGTTCTTTGCCTTGTTTCCAAGCCTTAGCTCTTCTCTTTTGCATCTAGACTGAGAGCAGTGGAGGTTCACTCACTGTGATAGAAAACAGCAACTATATCACTGTGAGCACTGGAGAAAAGGTTTCTGCTTCTAATGCCCAGCCTCAGCTTTATCTAGACCTGCGTGGAGATGAAAAAAATGCCAAACTAGTTAGGCTTTACCTTCTGGTGTGAGGCTGGAACATAATCTGTCAGCTGAAGAAAATGTGCAGATTGATACCTGGGGGTGTCAGAGGGTGTGGTAGTGTGTAAATACAGAATTTTCAGCAATTTAGACTGGTAGACTCCCAAGAAATGATTTCCTGGTAATATATAGGAATGGAAATTTTCTGAAAGGTTGTGGTTGACCAGCCTACACAGACACAAAACTGTTTTGCAGCACAGGCATTCTGGAACTTCTCAAAAGAACAGTTGCTAGAATAATTTAATATGAACAATCCAGGATATTCTCTGCTTGGAAAGAGCTGAATGATTTTGCTGAAAATTTCAAAATATTAACAATTTTAATAGCTTATTTTGAGACAGATGCTTGGCATGGAAAATCTGGAGCATCAAAAATGTGGTGAGATTGTAAGAAACTGGAAATGGGTGGTGGCTTGCAGCATTTCCAACCATATCCTTATCCATATCCATATCCATATCCTTATCCGTATCGGTATCCATATCCGTATCCATATCCATCAGCAGGATTATATTTTTGGATGCCTTCAGAATCAAAACTTTATTGTCATTATTCATCTTGGTCCCTTCTCTCAGAACCTTAAACTTCATTTTCTCACAGTTGTGACTGCCAGTGCCACCATTGGCCATTGAACCCCTCACCAATGCTTTCTTATTTGTAGGAGATCCATCAGAGTAATTCCTATTGGCTTGTTTATGATCTATGGCAAAAATTGCTTTCAATCTATTGCAGAAATCATGTGACCATTATCTGAAAAACAGTTACATCTATATCCTTTATTTTATCAGACGATCTGTAGAAGATACCCCAATGATGCCACCCATCATTAGAGTATGGACATGCTTCTCTGTCCTCTGTCTAATTCTTACCCATAGCTCACAGATGGACCATCGACATTACATGGCAATTGAACTGCTCCTTTGTGTAGAGCACAACCCTTCTTCCTCACCTTTAGAGTTTTTATCAAACCATGGCTGCACTGCAGGCATGTAAACAATCCTGTCGTGTCTCTGTGATCCCAGTCAGGTCATAGCTCTGTAGATTTTCACAGATTTCTAGTTTCAGTTGCCCATGCTGCATGCATACAAGTCGCTGAGGATGGATGCTTGTCTGTGCTGCTTTGAAAGGGAAAGTTTGGGTCTCCTCCATCCTGCTGTCCCCCAAGCATTTCCTAATTGCGCCTCACATTTTCATTTCTCTTCAAAGTTTAGTTTGAACTTCGTTTCAAACAGATGATGATGGATTAGGGACAGGAGAGAGAGATGTGATGCTAGTACATCTGCTGTGTGGCTGATCAGCTTCGCAGGATCAGTGTAGTAAGTAGTACGCTTTGAAGAGCTATAGTAATTTACTTGCTCCTGGCAGCAGATGGCAGCAGGGGAGGATTTAATAGGTCTCTCACAAGCCTGATTCCTTCCTAGATCTTTTGGAGGACCCAAATACCAAGTCTATCAGCAACACTTCTACGAAAAGTACCTTTAAGCAGAGGTTTCCCATGACCTGGAATCTCAGTTTGTTGCCTCATGAAAATTCAATTTTCTTTGGTGCAAAGAACAACAGGATAATGAGGAGACTTTTCTCAAAGACAAATGAGAAACAAGTCTCTGCCTGAGCAAACTCAGGAAAAAGCAAAAAGTGCTCTGTCTACTAGTGTGGCTCAGTGATTCTTTAAGTGCCACATCCCTGTAGATGCAGACCCCGCAGTTACTTCTGTCAGACTTGCTTGTGTGAAATACTGTTACCTTTGGTAACTTGCCCGAATATTTTGTTCCTTTAAAAACAGTACTCAGCAGGGATGCTATTCATCATCTGTGAGGGTGTGATTCTGACATCTTTGCTGGGAGCACACTGCGATCAGTTCCACAGATTTCACAGTGAACTGGATAAGCAGAGTTTGCTTCAGTTTAGTTCTTTGAATATGTGAAAAAAATCATAATGCAGAAGGGAATCAATTTGTTACAAAATCTGTTGTAGTAATTCTCTGAAAATCTCTGGTAATAAACAGGAAAAAATTACACGTATCTGAGAAGACGTGTACACTTAAACCTTATAAAATTACATTTTAATTATGTATCAACCATCAGCAATTCGCATGAGCCCTTTGCTTCAAGAGGGTTTATCGAAACTGAACATAAACAGCCTGATAGTCAATAATAATATAACTCCAAAACATAGATAATAAATAGTGAATGATTTCAGAAGAATAAAGCCTCCCAAGTATCTTATTGTGAAGAGGTTTTGTGAATAAAGATGCCTAGAGGGGACTTTTTTCAGACAATCATTGAAGCTGCTGTGCTGCTTTGTGGATTCCTCTTGAATTGTCTTAAAATTTGCAAAGATGTGTAAAAGGAGTGCCAGGATGGCTTGCTAGTGGGAAATTAATAATGAAAGAGTGGGAACTGTAGTAAAAAAGAGTGTATCTGGAACATATTTAAAAGACAAAAGAATTTAACCATCACAAAATAAAGTTAAGTTTGATCAACTGAATCTGTAAACATCATGCTGCTTCTCTGGTTTGATGGGGACTTGGGCGTCCCTTTCTTGTGGCAGAGTTATTATCTTGTTTTCCTTCCTTCCTTTGATGAGTATGAGCAGTCTTAGATTTCCAAGTTCTCTTGTAAAATTTGTTATTATGGATACTACTTACAGTCTTCAGGTAAAATCAGAGTCACTTTGCAGTAAGCTCTATGTAAAAAATAAAAATGGAAAAAAAAACCAGGAATGAGCATCTAAAAAACCCCAAACAAACCAGAACAAAGGCACAGAATAAAAGAGCTGCTCTTCCAAACACATAGAAACTCTACATTAGAGAAAGGACATAAGTCCCTGCATCCTGGTCTCAAGCCAGGTACCAACTCGATTGATCAAATGAAAGGAAAAATTACCAGGTATCTTAAAAGTCCAAGTGTAAAAATGAACTCCCTGTGATTTAACTGTCTTTTCAATAGCTGCCAGGCTGCCTTTCACAGCTGCATCTATAATTGTGTTCATAGACGGTACGTGATCCACACTGGTTCTTTTGCTGTTGTTTTGCTTACATTTTTAAATAATACATTATGCTTTTTAAATTCCAACTATAACTTTATGACCATTTTGTCATTTTTGGCAGGTCTTCAGAATTTTTTGTAAGTTGCTGTATATGGCTTGATTAGTTTCTGAAAGAAAGAGATTGTATGGCAGAGAGGCCAAATTCAACCCCTTTGTACTTCTAGAAGAGCATGAAGGGGAGTATAGTGGTAGGCTAGATTTCTCTAGATTTAGAGGAAAACCAGATGACTTTTCAAATTGCTTTCTGTTGCCTAGAAGGATTTATGGAGACCAAACAGAAACATTTTCAAACTAAAAAAGAGGTCCAGATATTTGCTTTCATATAGAATCAATATACACCAAATATCATAATCTTACTGGAAGTCTCATCAAGGCTTTGATGAATAATAGTAATACATGATTTTTGCCCCTTATACCACTGTGCTCAGTTCATTGCTTAACTGCACAAATCCCTTCAAGAAACACCTGGAAAAACAGCACTTGCAATGTGCTGATACAGGTCAAAGCTGAACTTGTTTCAGATTGAAAAGAAAATTACCACAGCTGTATTTTTGTTTATTGCGTGTGCTCACTGCTGGCTTCAGGGCTGTCTTTCCCATAGTCTTAAATTGAACTCTTCAGCAACCCCACATGAAACTATTTTCTGTGTTTACATTCTCTGGCACTGCTAGCAAGCCTAGAGTTAAAAAGCCTGGGCACTATGTAGCCTAGTAGATTTACTAGTTACTCTGCATATAGAATTTCCCAGTGGATCTTTCAGGTGCCTGCATTTCTGATGGCTCTTTGGCAGAGCCTTCCAGCCCTACCTAGTTTGTCCCAGCTTTTGGAGAGTAAGCAGAAAGTAGCCCCGTGGAGGTACACGCTGTCCTGTGTTTCGGCTGAACTCAGCTGCTGGTGTGAGGAAGGAGAACCTTCTCCTGTCACAGTACAGATGCGCAAAGTGCTAAACTTTCCATCAGGCAGATGGCTCACATGGAGTTAGTGGAGTGATGTATGAAGAGCGAAGTACAAAGACAGTATTATATGTGGTACAGTGGTGGGGAATTCTGCCCAACAGATGGCTTCTGTGGCTGGGCTGGACAGGAGTAGCTACTACACTTTGGAGAGCAGAAAGGCTGCCTTCTTTTAGGCCCTCTCATTTGCACCCATCTATAGCTGTATTCTATGTTGTATGTCACCACATATTAGAGATGGGTCACTTGACAGGGAGAACACCCAGCTATAGATGTGCTGAGCTCTGGAATCGGCCCAGCTGCTCTTCTGAATTGTGTGGAATCAACAGCAGTCAGGAACAAGAACAGCAGGCTTTTGATCTTTGTTCACTACAACCTGGAGGTTTATTTTTCACTTACAGCAATGTTTGTAATATCAAGAAATGCAGCCCCCTGGCATTCAGGCAGATTAAGATTTTGATAATGCTCCATAGTTAAGAGTTCCAAGCTCTGTATTTCTTATTTTGAAGTAGAGGGCAGTGGATTAACCTTTTAGGCGTGCAGGTGTGCTTTGCAGAAGTGTTTGATTCTGCTGAGATGTGATTTTTTTTCCCCCATTACTAGTATTAACAACAGCAGATATTAAGATGAGTGGAATGAGACCTGTGGGTATCAATTTTATTTTGCTTTGTCTGATCCTAGTTGTATGATTGTGTTAATTGACTTTGGCTATCTTAGCAATTAATCTAGGTTAGGATAGCAACCGAGCTCTTTGCTTAGGTCACAGATGAGTTCTTGTACTTAGAAGGTATTTACCATGCATCTGTTTCCATCAGTGTTGTGTGTAATGAGAGGCTTCTACATCCCTGTAAAAGCATGACTGATGATAACGTCCAACTGGCCTAATTACCAAGAGTGTTTTGTATTATAGTCTTGGCTGAATTATTTTAACTTTTACAGATGCTGGCAGTTTAGATCTTTGATTAAATGATTAATCAGAAGCACCAGTAACAGCATCCAGAAAGAGTTTTGCACTGGAACGTTGAGTGTAGATACACTCAGAGGTTTGTTTTCCTTGTAGTGTGCATGTAAGAATATTGTTGCTGAGTTTCCAAACCTTTGTCAGGTTTCATGCATTCAGAAATTGTAAGTCCAGAACTGTATAATGTGATCAACCAATCTGGCCTCCTGAATGACATGGGTCATAAAATAACCCCAGCTATTTTATTTGGTGGGGGTTTTTTTGGTTTTTTTTTAAGTCTGCATTCTTAGGGTCAATATAACTTAGACATCTAAAAGTTAAGCATGTAACCTAAGTTAGGAATTTGGCCTCCCTAAAAGGAGGAAGTTGGGCACTACTTGAAAGTGATTCATTCCACTTCTCTGAGGGTGGTTTGACTCTGAAAGGCACATCCCTTTCTAGTTATTACACAGTGAACCTCAGTTTTAACATCTGCATTCTATGACTAAATTAAGCCTTTTGGTCACAAAATTACACCTGAACATTATTTCAGCTGATTGTCCTCTATGACCCTGTAGTCTTTTTCAGAGATGTGGCTTTTCAAGAGATCTTGTCTCTAGGCTGTTTTCCTGTTGTCTTAGCATAACTTTCACTCCTTGTTCTTACATGTGTATCTTCCTATTTAGTCTTATTGAAAGAGATATTATTTGATTACATCAAGGTTTGTATCAGTGACCGTCCTTTTCAGTATTTAACATTTCTCCAACCTTTGCTCTATTTGCAGTCTTTACCCAGTGTTATTTTATGTTAGTTTTTTTTCAGGCAGTGGCAAAAGATGTTAATTAGTGTGACACCAAGACCGATTCTTGCATAACCCTGTTAGGACTGCTGTGGCATTAATTTGCAGGCGATTTGCTGGTCCAGTGACATTTATAATAAATGCTGATGGCTCGGATGTTTGTTCATGATAGCTAGTTAAAAATGCATCCCAGTGATCAAATATTTATAATAAGCTGAAGACTGTCAAACATAATTTCAGAATGATATTTTTGTATTTCTAGCAAAGGGAACCTCTTAAGTTAACCTCTACATGCAGGTTTTAAGTGAGCCACAGCCCGTTCCCTGCCTGGGAATAAGCATTTCCCTTAGGAACCTGAGCAAGCTTAATTTAAGGGGAGGAGTAATCATTTAGGAGGATAAGTCTTAGGGGTCAGCCACAGGTCTTCTGAGACTTATAGACACTGTTCTTGGCACTGCGATATTCTCCTTCCTCTCATCTCCATCTTTGCACGGTCAAAATACCAGGAAAAGCACAGGGTGAGAGCGGACTGATACCAGGGTGAGAAAGGTAGTTATGGGGATGTCCGAACCGCTAAAATGTCTCCCTTCCATTTTAGCTTCTACTCTCCATGGTTTATTTTTTGAGAGCACCTTCTTTACATGAGCTGCTCAGCAAAACTTAGGATCATAATGACGTAACTTCAGAGCATTGCACAGTCTATTCCTCCATTTTCAGTGACTTAAGTTTCCAAACACCTTTGAAGCTTCTCCATATGATGTATTATGGAAAATACTTTTCATGCAATTTACAAATAGCTAGCTTCGTAAACACAGAGAAAAGAAGAGACAAAGAGTAACAGAAGACTGCTCCTTATAGTCAGAGGAAAGAGTGATAACTGCTGACATGTGAGAGACAGATTTCTTTCCCCTATTAACGGAAAAGCTTCTGCTCACTGCTTAGGTTTCTAGACTACGTGCAGATTTCAGAATGTTTCCTACCTGAATTGATCTTTAATGTTTGCATCCCGCCAAATGAATTCTGAAATATATATTTTTTTGGTGAGGCATCACTGTAACTGAAGGTATTGTCTGGAATGCACAGTCTCATAGAATGAGCTGCGAAGCTCCTTTCTCAGATATGTGCCTACAAACCCACACAGATGTGTGTGTTCTTGATGCCCTGTGAGTCCAAGTGAGGAACTGTAAGAACATCTGTGCATTTCGTACAGTTCTTCAGTATGAAATGAACTTGAACACAAATGTACTTGTGTGATTAGCCCACGACTTTGCAGAACTGCCTTCCGTATGCAGTTCCACCAAGCAGTGTAGAAGTGCACATTGTGTGCCGAATCATTATTTTTCTTCTCATTACTTTTCCTTTTCAGACTAAGCTTTTTTGTTGGGATATGGTAACTACATTTTGGTTTATTATATGCATTTTTGTAACCAAGGAAATGAACCTAATCTGGTTGCTTGCATTTTCCCTTTCTCATGAAAATTTCTTTGGAATCTCTTACAAGATACTCTTCTAAGAAGACTGAAAAACTCTACATGTGATAATAGGTGTGAGAAAGAAAGCTCTTCAGATTTGGCAAAATCTCATTTGTATTTAATTCATAATTGTCATATCCATGTTTTTGTCATTACTGCTGTTGATATGTGTTGGTGTTTTGAACTATGTTGACATACTCTTTGTGATGCTCACGGTCCCAGATAAAGACTGGGACAGTGCATTGTACTCAGCATTGTGCAAACCCTGACAAAAAAATTACTGTCTTCACCCAGAAGAGACAAACAGCTGAGCTGAACAGCGACTCAAGAAGCCCTAGGAAATAGGTTTAACTAGCATCACTTTGCAACAAAATACCTTATTCCAGCACTTTCTCTCCAAAGGTTGCATAGTGTTCTGAGATTTGCTTTTGCATTTCAGGATTAGGGAGCTGAGTGTAAGCTGCCTCTGATCTCTGCATCCGAAATGAGGCCTAGCTGGATAGTGCTGGGGAGCTAAGCATGTGTAGCTCTTCCATCTTTTGAAAGGTTCAACTGCCAGGAGACCTCCTCCTCTTCAGAGAAGCCGCCGCTGCCATTTTATGATATCCTGGTAGATCAGGGAGTGTGCAGTCACAGGAAAGCGAAGTATCAGACCTTGGCCAGCTATTTGGCCAGGTCATATGGGTAGCTTTGAAAAAGCAGCTTTTTTCTTCTACTGCTCAGGGTTTTTTTTGAAATAGAAAAAGGAGGAAGCTAATGTAATGGACATGTAAATGTGTTGCTTCATTTTATGCATTGCAAATAATGCTATCACCTGGTTATGCCACTGAGTTATCATTATTAGCTCTAGCAGTGGGATTTTGGTTCAAAATGCAAAGGTTTCTCTATGTAAAGTAGAAATGTTATGTATCTTTTCTCTCTCTTTTTTTTCTAATTTAATTGGCGAATGTATGTATGATGGTAAAGAATCTGAAAATAACTGAAATACCTCCTAAACAAATGCAAATAAACTAATACAAATGTTGGAGGGCAGCTCCTCCTTTCTCTTCAGCAGTATGAAGACATTCAAAAGACTACAGAAGAACTACTTTTCTCCCCATTGTGAAGTAGTAAAGATTGCTTTCATTTTCTATTGTTCCTCAGAAGTGTTTTTTAATAGACCAGTTTTAATACGAAGAGAGTATGCTAGAGCTAGTAGGGATATGCTTAGTGTTTCTTTAATAGACAAGGGTGCTGTGCTTCACTGCATTTCACTTATTCTCTGCTTTTTCTTTCCTGCCTTAATTTTGCAAGCAAATAGAATCCTGAAATATGCTGGACTCTTCCTGCGCTCAAAGGGGCGTGGAAGGAGTAAAGGCTTGTATCATTCTATGTACTTGTGCCAAGGACAGACAAAGGCAGGCTCTAGAGTTTGTTGCTGGCAAACTGCACTGATTGTGTTGCATAATAAGGGAGACATTTTAAAAACAAAGACTTTTTTTTGAGGAGAATATGCATTTTCAATTTGTCAGCATTGATAGTGTCCATTTAGTTTTTACTACACATTCTAACATATTGAATTAGAGTCAGTGGCAGTAAACTAAAAAGAATCTGTTTTGTGTCTGTTTTCATCCAGCTCCATGTGCTACCCAACCCTGCAGGGAAAATGCAGGGAGAGTTTTAGGGCAAATTGCCATTTCCTTGGTCATAGCACTCTGTGCCAGACAGAGGCAAGTTTGTGCGGCCCAAAAGTTTTTCAGTATTAAGCTACTTTTCAAGCCTGCTCTGGTTTTTGAAGGCTCTGCAGACCTGTCACAGCAGCTGGGAGGCAGCTAACCATAACCGTGTACAGTAGAGTTGTGTACGGATGAGAAGGTTCGGTTGCAGCTGTGGAGATTCAAGAAGCTGCACACCCTCTGCCTTAGCCTGCTCTGTGAGAAGGGATAAGGGCTGTTATGAGGGCTCTGTGCACCCATAAATCTCTGTGCATGTCAGGAATTCCTCTGGTGGTTGCCTACATTGATTTTTAGATCATCCACCCCCAGATCAGGCTTGAAATAATCAAACCAAAGTGTCTTGAAAAATCTTGGTACATTTTGCTTAGACCTTCTTTATTAATTGCTGAGAGATTTACTGTAGCTTAGGGTCAGGTGGTGAGAATTTGAGTTAATTTTGCAGCTTTCCTACTCATTGGAGTGTGATGCTATTATTTCTGCATTGTGCTATTCTCAGACCAGGTTTCCGGTCTTTTTACACCTGAGAAGCACTGATCATCACAGGTGATGTTAGGACTGCACATTTGGCTTGCCATTTAGGGCTGGCAAGAGAAGGATTGTACCGGCTGGTCTTGCAAAGTGCTTAGCATCTCCAGCAAGACATTGCATAAACTCCAGTGAAGGTCATTGGAGAAGTGATGCTGCTGAACACCACAACAGAATTGCCTATTGCATGTAATCTGGTGTGCATATAATACAAACAGTATCTGTGGTCAAATCTAGGCTGTGAAAACTTCTCAGTGTTGCCAGAACACACGTGCAGCCCCCCGTGTGCTGGCTACAGTGGATGCTAGAATAGTCAGGGCAAACTCCGTCTTACCTCTCTGTCTTTTAGAGGTAGGCAGAGATTATACAATATAGTGATACATGCCCCAGGTGCTGGTCTTATTATCCCCAGTGCTGTTGAAATATTACATTAGTACTTGAGCAGTTTAGCAAACTCCCCATTGTAGAAACAATATTGTATGTATTTTTTTTCTTATTCTTTTCTCCTGCAGATGGGTAGCTTAGTTCAATGTTATTAAAACCATAATGCTGTCTGGTAAGCATTACAGATAGTACAAAAACATTCTTATATTTCTTACTGTACATTTGTCATTTATAAACTTGTAATCTTTAGAGTGAATTGATTTTTTTAAAAAAAATTTCATGGAAGAAAAATTATCTGAGCCCCCAAATTATCATTCATAACAGGCTCTCAAAACCAGTTCTAGAATATGAGGGGCAGATTTTTTTGCTACAGTTGAGAAAACAGCAGAGGTGGCTTTTAGTGGCACTACAGCATACTTTGTGATATACTGTGACATGAGAAAGGGATCAAATATTAGTGAATTATGGCAAAAGGTCGTCTAAGACAAAAATTTTTGAACAACTAAGTTTTGTACGTGAAGGTGGCTGAATCATTGTCGAACATTCGTTAGTATGTCAAAACAAGCAAAATGCAGACAGTTTTGATAGTGTCCAGTTGCAGGGATAATATGAAGATCCACTTGCAGGAGTTGCTGGTGTTGGTTTTGCCATATGTTTATTTGAACTTTTTTCCCTTCTTCATTTTACTTTGATGAATTTCTTTTCTTTAGCAGCAATACACTGTTTAATGTTGAAAACTGGACTTGAAGAGTGGAAATTTGAGAAGCTTGAGAGAAATGACAGAAAGAGTAGCCACTGTAAATTGTGAAATGTACCTCTGAGAAAGCTCTCAAAAATGTATTATTTATAGCAGGATACACTGCTTGATATGTGGCATTCTTTGTTCAGTGTGAGTATTGCCTCAGTGCCCTAACATGGTGTTATGGGGCACTGTGATTTTGCAGATGTCTTCTGTCCGCTGAGATGCGCAAGTGAGATATTAACCTCTAGTGGTCAGAAATTGTCTCATGGTGTTTTTCGCAAGAAAAGAGATCATACCAATTCCAGCTGGGCCTAATCCACTTACCCACAACATCCTGCTAATTGAATTGTGCATGTTCTTCATTACTTACTGCTGTAAAATTTTGTTGCTAAACACCATAATTCCATTGGTGAATAATACAAGCTCCGTGGATGGTTTGTTGTAATTTGAGCAGAATAGAAAGTAGTGCCTCGTCATTACGCAGCCACAACTATTGCAATTAAAATGTTGCCATCCTGACCACCAAAAGGAACTAAAAAGATATATCAAGAAAGGAGTAAAACAATTTTGTTTTATTTTACTTTGTTGTCAAGCCTAGAAAAACAGAAAAAGTATTTTTTTGCTCTCTCTGGTTTCTCTTTTTCCCCCCTTTTTTTTTGTCATGAGAAACTCTTTCATATATCTCTTACCTTCTGAGGAGTTGAAAGGTACATGAGAATTTGCAGCTCAGCATTTTGGAACCTCATTATATCTGCAGAGATGCTGAGCTCGGCAGGGTGGATAGAAGGGATTTAGGTAGTCAAGCAGAAATACAGTTTAACTATCCCGTAGTTATTTTATCAGTGGGTGGTACTGACAAGAATCTGGAGCAAGGAGAAGTTGTCATTGCTAACTGATTTGGAAACGTTTTTTTCAAAGTGATAATAGATGGTGCTATAATTAATGGTAGTACAGAGGAGGAAGCTGCTCCTCTGAAAGTTTAATTCTTGTTAAGTTTACTAATTCAAAAAGAAAAGCAGCAAAAAACCATCCACATGCATTTGTCATTTCTGCAATAAAAAAACCCTGGTGGGTGACCCTGGAGAAGAATCATTTTGTTTGTAGACTGGACCCCAAAGTTGCTGGCTTTATATTTGAAGGGGAAAAGTGAGTTCATTTAACTATATTTTGTGTATTTTCTGGATTCCTTTAGAAGCCTGTGATTCACAGCTATAGAATCACAGAATCCAGCTATCTAGCTATCATAGCTAATGATCTTTGTTTTGTTTTATTGTTTTGTCTGCTAAGAGCATTCATTGTTTCTGCAAGATACATAAAAAATTTAATTCTAGTCCTTGGTGGTCCCATCTGTGAATTTTAGTTCTCATTCTGAATCTGAGGTCATTTTTCTTAATTCTTGCATAACCCTATAGTAGATTTGAGCAAAAAGCCTCATGAGAAATCATCTTTTGTGGTTACTCAGATTTACATGTGAGTCATTTCTGTGGCGTTGACTTTTCCTTTGGAGTGAGCAGTCCAAAAGCTTAGTGTTTGTTATGGGCATGATCTACAGAAGAAAGAGAACAATTGGTACCAGCAGGTGAATGGTGCACAGGGTTGTTATGTACAGCATACTCACCCACTCTACTCTATTCCTTGAGGATTATGAACATATTTTAATTCCCACTGTGTGGGACTGGATAGCTTTTAGATATAGCTGGATTCTCTCCTGGCTGGTGCAGGGAAATGCATGTTTCTCAGCTGCACAGAGGATCTTTCTACCAGAGAATCATCTCAGAGGGAGACGGTGTTGGTTGTATCACTACCCTGCCTCGAGGCCTACATTTTACCTGGGGAACATGAAAATTTGAAACAGCTGCAAGTGGGACTTTATGTAGCAACGTATTTTCTCATTCGCTTTTCTCTCTCCTGCTGTTTTCTTGATGATCTGTACTTAGCGTTGATGGTGGGATGGTTGCAGTCGGTTTCCATTGCTGCCGCTTGCCCACTAACAAACTTTCTGCTGTCAGCAATTAGGAGATTTTTGCTGGATACGCTAGCAGGCTTTGATCCCAGTGCACCCTGCTCTGAAAGCAGGAGTTTCTTTGGCTACACAGCAGATGGCAAGACGCTGAAGAAGCTTGCTCATGTAGTGGTGCATACACATGTTTTGCATGGTACTGTTCTTAAGCTAATGTGCTTTGTTTCTCACTAGGACTTTCTAGTCCAAGCAGTTTAAACTTGTATTTATTTGTTCTGAAAACAGAACAAACCTCTTGACTGGATCCATATGTGAGTTTGCCTGTACAGAGTTTGTCTACAGTGTACACCTACAGAGGTGTGACGGTAACACACTGCAAGCTTGAAGCCTTTCAGCGGGACACAGAGAAGGGTGTGCTTGTAGATGTATGCTCAGGTCAACTTTGGGATCTCAGAAACAATGTCTCATGTAACTTCCCTACCACAAAGGCTAAGGCTACAGGGCTGGCTAGATGCATCTTTAAGTGCCATGGCCCCATTAGAGTTAATATCAAATGGGCAAGCTGGGCTCACTGCTTGCCTCAGCTTTTCCTTGTGTAAATTAGCCCTTGGGGTACCTGCTTTCTTACCTCTTTTGGCAGTACTAAAAATTAATTATGCACTAGTCTTAAAATGTATTGAACAAAAAAAGGTAACAGACTGATTAAAGCAGTACTTTACTTTTATAACATTGCTGTATCATTTTTGGGCAGTTGTATCTCCCCTCTGTATTTGGTATATCAAGGACTACAAAAAATTTATTCTTTCGTAGTTGCATTTGACTTGCTAGATTTTAAGAGTGACTGAACTATAGACCCTTTAGTGAAATACTCAGTGCATCTCATTGTGGTGTTGTTGCAGCAATCGCTGAAAAGAAGAGGGAGCAAAGACCTACCAAAATCAGAAAAAAAGTCACAGCAGACGCCAACAGAGGTATGTTGTAATAACAGTAGCCTGGATTCTCATGTGGAGGCTTCAGGAACACTATGGAAACGATTTACATGATTTATAGATTTGTGCTTTGCTTGCTTGTTTACTTTGCTCATTGTTTTTCTGTACACTGTGAAACAGAGAGCTCTTACCCCAGATCTGCAGTCAGACAACACTATGTCAAAGAACACCTAAACAAACCACTGGTGCTGCACCAGAACCCACCAGCTTTCACAAACTCTGTATTTTAGGCAAAATAACTAAATGGGAGCACCAGTGAAACAAGGTATAGGCCCTTTGTGTGCTGACTTCAGGATTTTTCAACACTGTAAAGTCTGTTACAGTATTGCACGCCTAGAAAATATGATTTTTTATAAGCTCCTGCCAATGTATTTTTTGGGGACTGCAAACTTCAGTCACAAGTGAAATAGTCTTTTCCCCTCTTAAATTTAAGTATTTATGTCCCTCTCTTTAATTTTTTGATCAATGAAAAATGAGGGCAGTAAAATCTTGTTAACGTATAAGGGATCTTATTAATGTATATAAATATCTGAGGGATGGGTCTCAAGAGGAAGGGGACAATCTCTTCTCAGTGCTGCCCAGCAATAGAACAAGATAAAACAGGTATAAGCTAGAACATAGGAAGTTGCACCTCAACATGAGGAGAAATTTCTTTACTATGAGAGTGGTAGAGCACTGGCACAGGCTGCCCAGAGAGGTTGTGGAGTCTCCTTCTCTGGAGACGTTCGAACCTCGCCTGGACACGTTCCTGTGTGGCTGCCCTAGGGGATCCGGCTCTGGCAGGGGGGTTGGACTAGATGATCTCTAGAGGTCTCTTCCAACCCCAAACATTATATGATTCTATGATTCTATCTTTTAGTATCTAAAGCTATGTACCTGTGATTGTTCATCTTGTAATTTAAGACCATCCACTGGAGGTCTCCTGTTTTACATCAAGTTTCTTCAGATCCTGCTTTTTCTTTTTTCAAAGGAGGATAATGAAGACCTGAAATGCCAGCTACAGTTTGTCAAAGAAGAAGCAGCCTTGATGAGGAAGAAAATGGCTAAGATTGATAAAGAGAAAGACAGATTTGAGCATGAGCTGCAAAAATATAGATCGTTTTATGGAGATTTGGACAGTCCCTTGCCAAAAGGTGAAGCAGGTGGGCCACCAACCACAAGAGAAGCTGAACTCAAGCTTAGATTGAGACTTGTGGAGGAGGAAGCTAATATTCTTGGGAGGAAAATAGTAGAACTAGAAGTAGAAAACAGAGGACTGAAAGCAGAGCTTGATGATTTAAGAGGAGATGATTTCTCAGGGACCGCTAACCCGCTCCTGGGAGAGCAGAGTGAATCCCTGTCAGAATTACGGCAGCATTTGCAGCTAGTAGAAGATGAAACAGAATTGCTGAGAAGAAATTTAGCTGATTTGGAAGAACAAAACAAGCGCATCACAGCTGAGCTGAACAAATACAAGTACAAGTCAGGGGCCCACGAGAGCTCTAGGCACCATGATAATGCCAAGACAGAAGCATTACAGGAGGAGCTAAAAGCTGCACGAATGCAGATCAATGAGCTGAGCGGCAAAGTCATGCAGCTCCAGTATGAGAACAGAGTGTTAATGTCCAACATGCAACGCTATGACTTGGCCTCTCACCTTGGCATCCGCGGCAGTCCCAGAGACAGCGATGCGGAAAGTGATGCAGGAAAAAAAGAGAGTGATGACGATTCCCGCCCCCCTCACCGCAAAAGGGAAGGTCCCATTGGTGGGGAAAGTGACTCCGAAGAGGTCCGCAACATTCGGTGCCTGACACCCACGAGGTCTTTTTATCCGACACCGTCTGGGTGGCAGAAAAGCTTCACTGACAGGCAGCAGATGAAGGACATTCGCTCTGAGGCTGAGCGGCTGGGCAAGACAATAGATCGCTTAATTTCTGACACGAGCACCATCATAACGGAGGCGAGAATTTATGTAGCTAACGGGGACCTCTTTGGACTGATGGATGAGGAAGACGATGGCAGCAGAATACGCGAGCATGAGCTCCTTTACCGGATCAATGCACAGATGAAGGCCTTCAGGAAAGAGCTCCAGGCTTTCATCGACAGACTTGAAGTTCCAAAGTCTTCGGATGATCGAAGTGCAGATGAACCTTTGTCAGTGAGTCAGGTAGACTTTTACTTATTACGGCCTACAGGTAAAAAGGCTCTGCAAAGTGAATTAAGCCTCAAATCTGATGTATGGCACATGAAAATTCTTTATTCTAGACCGTGGACAAAAATCCCTATTTCTTAAATTATTTTAAATCCTCATTTGGCCATATGAAATCTTTTTTCTACCAATGGGGCTGTATATGAACAGTGAATAAGTCTAGTCTCCTGGAAATTAAAAGAATTATGCTGTAGGAGGTGGAAAATCTTGCCTCTTTTGGGTTTTGCAACTGTATTTGCCAGAGTTGTGCCTTCATCGCGAGTAAAGGCAGTGCAGGCAGCATTTTTGGCACATAAATGAACATGACTTGTTTCTCAATCTCAGATTGAGTTCCTGTTAAACGAATAAAAAGAAAATCTTACTGATTTTAAATGGGAGTAAGCCTTAAATTTCCAAAATTATAGAGAATATGACAAACCACAGAGAAAAATAAACCATGCTAATCTACTTTTACAGAGTCACAGAGCCATATGGTAGTATGAATATTGGAATTGCTGTAACCGATTGCATCTTGTTGAAGGCCTATGGGTCACTGCTTACATGCAGCAGTGACAAGCATCTTTTCTGTAGTTCATTTCATGCAGAATTGTTCCAGAGAGGTTTAGGGGAGTAAATTCCTTGATGACTCAAGATCTTATGCCATGAAAAATGAAAATTATTTACCTTTATCTTATCATGCAGTCTTATAGTTGGTAAATCTTGTTATTGCTCATGGTATTATCCAATATTTTAGCAAATTTCTTGCTATGTTAGTTTATTTTGTGCTGTCCTGCTAATTTACAGCCAAAGTAGTTGCCAGGTAAAGCTGAAAGCTATTATTTCTTTTTCCTATGCTGACTAATTAGTCTTTTGTTTCCTTGTATCAGAAAGTCACAGACGCAGTGAGTTTAAAGCTAATCAATTACCTTACATGTATTGCATGAAATCAAACAGAAATGGCGTTTAGCATGCTCACTTTCTGATCTAGCAATAGGTCTGAGCTTGTAGAGCTCCCATTAGCTTAATGGCAGAGGACTGCATGGACTTATACAACTTTAAATCAAATTGATTAGTATTTTCTCTAGACAAATAACAGCAATAGTTAAATTGGACATTTCAGGCCTTGACCATGCAGAACTCCTACTGAAGCCAATGGGAGATGGGCACTTGGTCCCTCCACAAGCCTAGTCTTATTCACTATTTTGTTGAAACTTTGGACTTGCTATTCCATTAATTGACTGTTCTCTTTGTCTTTGTATTTACTTTCCCAGATGTTCCAGCCTATCATTTTACTTATTCTCATCCTTGTATTATTTTCATCCCTTTCATACACAACAATATTTAAGCTTGTCTTCCTTTTTACACTGTTTTTTGTACTGTAAGCCATTCATCATTTACTGTTCATTGTAGTATTATTTTCAGTTTGTTTATTTTGTCCACCCTCCAAGATAAGAAGTGCAAGAGACATAGTTTCTGTAATAGCCACTGCTGTAAAAACACTGAAGACTACTTGTTTGCCAAAACCAAAACAAACCCAAAAAACCCTGCAAAAAACATACCAAAAGTCACCCAGTTGAATAGGAAACTGCTCACCATGGTGTTCCAGGTAAGCAAACAGAAAACGATATTTTTCACTTTGTTTGATTTTAGCATTTTTGAATAAAAGTTTCCTGAGTGGACCCAATTTAATATTCATTAATTTGCACAAATCAGAAACAAACCGGAAATATGCAGAGTGGGTGGGAAGAGACTGTTCCTTTCCTCTTCCCACTCCCAGAAAAAGAATTTGTATTCTAGCCACGTATGAAAGCCACATTCAATGTGTATTCTGTAATTGTATATCACAGCCTGTATATATTTTGCATGATTGTGATGATAACATTTTTCAAGCACTTTATTATGTGGATTAGACACTAGAGAGGAGACAAAGTCAGAACGTTGGTATATAGAGCTCTTTATCTGAAAATGTGGCAAGGAGCTAGAGCCCCTGAGAATGAGATGCATGAGGAGGAGGTATCAGAGTCAGCGAGGAATCTTCTGCGAGGTGTAGGCTGGCTTCATTCTCTGTGCTCTAGAAAAATGACCACGCTACAGTTTGACTTGGACTTGAAGAGAATGACGCTATTCACCTTGTCTAATGTCAAATATCGTTTCCCAACAACCTAGTTTATCAGATAACATCTTCCAGTCTGCAGCTACCAGCACTCTGGTACTCTCCAGGTTTCAGGATGCATTTTGAATGAACATGGTAAATCCTGGTTTGCTGAGTGACCCTTGTCTAACCCCGCCATTGGAAGTGAGTGGCCGTAGGTAAGGAAAGCTTGAGTACATAGATGTGCACCAACAGTCATTGGCTTGAGAAATGGGCCAGTGCAAACTGCTTGAGCTTCAACACGTCGAAATGCAAGGTTCTTCACCTGGGCCGGGCTAATCCCAGGCACAAATACAAACTGGGCACAGAGTGGGTTGAGAGTAGCCCTGAAGAGAAGAATTTAGGGGTGTTGATAGATGAGAAGCTCAACATGAGCTGGCAGTGCACTTCTGCAGCCCAGAAGGCCAACCGTGTCCTGAAATGTATCAACAGAAGCGTGGTCAGCAGGTCAAGAGAGGTGATTCTCCCCCTATACTCTGCTCTTGTGAGACCCCACCTTGAATACTGCGTCCAGTTCTGGTGTCCCCAACATAAGAGGGACGTGGATCTGTTGGAGTGTGTTCAGAGGAGAGCCACAAGGATGATCCAGGGGCTGGAGCACCTCTGCTACGAGGACAGGCTGCGGGAGCTGGGATTGTTCAGTCTTGAAAAGAGAAGACTTCGGGGGGACCTAATAACTGCCTTCCAATACCTGAAGGGAACCTACAGGACAGCTGGGGAAGGATTTTTTTACAAGAGTGTCCAGCAATAGGACAAGGGGAAATGGGTTTAAGTTGAAGGAGAATAGATTTAGACTAGACCTTGGGAAGAAATTCTTCAGTACGAGGGTGGCAAGACTTTGGAATAAATTGCCCAGAGATGTTGTGACTGCCTCCTCCCTTGAGGTGTTCAAGGCCAAGTTGGACGGAGCCTTGACGGAGCCTTGAGCAGCCTGATCTAGTTGAGAAGCATCCCTGCCCATGACAGGGAGGTTGGACTAGATGATCTCTAAGGTCCCTTCCAGCCTAGGCCATTCTATGATTCTATGAATATTCCTGTCTTGTCCATGAGAGGCTGTGCTGAGAGTGCAGGCGACTCATGGTATCACACTGAACATAGGCAGTTCCTACAAACAGTAGATCTCCCACTATGAAAACCTCATCTGAAATGCCCAGTGGAGCACAGTTTTCTGTTTTATACAGCCTATGTTGAAACCATTGAGTGCCACAAATGTCAGTTCTCCAAAGGTAACCATTTACAAGTAAGTGTGTTAAGGAAATTTATCATGTTAGCACTCTGTTCACTTAACCCATTCCCCAGTGAGAACAGTTCATCTCTGTGCCTAGGCTGTGCTCTGCTATCTGAACTAGCAGGGGGACACCGCTCTGAGGGAAAACCCTAAAAGGGAATCAGAGATTGGGCAATAAAATTTATTTTATGAGCATGAAAAAAATAGTAAGCTCATGATATTCAGTATTAAATGAAGCTTTTGTTTGTCCAGCTTTCCCTCAACACACTGCAGATGTAGTAACCTTGATTAGTTAAATTACTTAACCTTGATTTAATCCAAATACTTGTTCCTACTAGAGGATGTTGTCGTCATTATTTATTTTGTAGTTAGCAAGATATGTCTAAAGCAAATGATAAGATACAGTCAAGCATATCACCCTGTCACAGTGAATTTCTGTAACTGTAACGACTGTTCTCAAATCACTAGGAAAAGACCCTTTTCTTCTTTTCTCTCAGAAACTGCTGTAAGAATTTTTTCAGCAACAGATTGAGAAATATTTTTTTTTCCCTGATGGATTTGCAATTTGGACATTAAAAGTATAAGAATTTGAGGCTTAAACTTGTCATTTCAAATCTTAGCATGAGACTGACTTCTTGAGTTTCTTCTGTTTTTGTGTCTCCCTTAGGGGAAGAAAAGATCCTCTGGGTTTTCTTAAATGTTATTGACTCAACCCTGTAAAAAAGAAAAAAACATACTTAGATGTGATCTGTTCAGATTTTAACCCGCACTTGCTCATACCTTTCTCAGCCTTGTCTGTAATAAAGAGGAGTAGATAGTGTTTGATTTACACTGAGTAACAGTACTACTGTAAAGTATTAGGGAAGTTTAATACACTGAATTCATACATTGAATACATCTTGGAAGTAATTGGGAAAGATTTGCTGCTTTCTCAGAAATTAGAAAAGGTGAGGCTGAACCTCTTGAGACAAAAGGTGGCAATAACCTCTGCACAGGTCTGGTAATTATAACTCCATTGATTTCTCACAGTGGTTTGACTTGCATATGGCTGGAGCTTTCCTCATCCTAATTCTGTTAGGCATCAACAAAGCAAATCAAAGCTGAGACCTGTTGGGACATTTAGGGAGCCAATGCACAGGCATTGAAAATCTGAAATGAAAGTATACCAAAGTGTACAAAATCATTTTAGAAGCTCCCTGCAGTTTTTGAATCTGTGATGAACAAGGGGAACCATGAGGACCCCTGCAAACCTCATTACAGAGAAATCTCAATGAGAAATATGTTTTTCATGTCCTTCTGCATCCGGCCTGAAGGGAGTGGTTTGAGCTGCTTATCTGTTTCGCACTGGATATTGCAGAGAAGTTCACCGCCCTCCATTTTTCACCATTTTAAAAGCCACTGAGAAAGTTATTAAAATCAGTATGGACATCTATCAATCAACAGAATCTAGCCAAAGAAATAAGTGTTCTGTTTCTTGCTAAATTAAATAACTCAGTGTGACAAGGAAATGCAATAATTATACTTGCCAAGAGAGGAAGCAGATTCTCCCCACTCAGTTACTGGCCTAGTGGGTAAAGTCTGCCTCACTGGTGAGTGAGTAAATGCAGCTGAACATGTCCACATCCCCTAGCAGGAGTGTGTGGGAGTCAGGCAGGGCAGAGCCAGACAACACCATTGATTCTCAAGATTCTGTATGCCATAGCATCTAATTCTTAAGACCAATAATAATAAGAATATAAGATTTTGTTTTTATGTGGCAACAAGCTGGGTATAGAATCATTAAGACTGGAAAAGACTTCTAAGATCATCAAGTCCAACTGTCACATCATCAACTCAACATCACCATGACAACTAAACCATGTCCCAAAATGCCATGTGTGCACGTTTTTTGAACACCCCCAGGTTGTCTATCAGTTCAAATCTCATTAAACCAACAGCAGATTCACAGTTCGTCTTTTAGAATACTTTGGTGAAATATTAATATTCTGGAAAAACTGTTGTTGAATTTGAATCCCAAGATTTCCTTAAGTTTACATTTCCTCTGAAAGACTAAACTTTTGTTTCCTGTATTCCCAGGGCATTTATTCCCTGTTCTTTCAGAAAGATGAGACCTTGCACCTCTGGATCCAATTCTGGCACTTTTATGCTGGTGTAAATCAGTAGCTCAAATAAATATAGAAAATAGATGCATATTTTTCCTTTAACGCAACCATATAAATTTGATTCAATTTGTTTCCTATTTAAAGTCATCTCCAAATGTCCTGACAGAATACCTTTACACGTACTTTCTTTACTGCTAGTGAAAAATTCTCATGATACCAGAATGATCATCTTCTCCAGGATCAGGGATGCTTTTTTTCAACCAAAAATATCCATGCCTGAAGCTCCAGTTAGAGACAGAACAAGTGTATGCTGACACATGTCACCAGTGCTTCAGAGTCAAAACTGGAAGAGAGCAGGTGTTATAGTGCAGAAATATGCCTGGCAGTTGGAAAATTGAAAATTGCCAAAAAACATGGCTGTCTAAATGTGTTATAAAAAGAGATAAACTGTAGATGAACTTTGGGAGTTGTTTACGCAAACAAACAGAGCTTTAGGATATTACATGCCCTTCCCCTTAATCACCCCAGAATTTGATAGGTGAGTAGGAGACTTCTAAAGGCATCGGTGTCAGGGACGTAATTCCCATTGGCTTACATTTCTGTCTCTGATTTAATGCCAGGGGAAGTGATATTCAAACCCAACTTTTGCCATTACACATACGGTTGCCTATGGGGAAAAATACAGCGTCTCTATTTAAAGTAAACATCTAAAGTATCTGCCACCGATTTCCAATGTAACCTTGGAGAAGTGACATGACATAACACTTTGTTGACTCTATTTCTCCTCTACTATTGCAGTGCACAATAGTAAGAGAGGACAGAATTTGTATTCCCTTCTGCCAATTTCCCGATTTATATATTGACTCCTGAGGTGTATTTTTCAGGGTTATCAAGGTGTACATCATTCAGGAAACTGGTGCTGTGGTTGGATTGATTACAGTGGCAGCAGTCCTATTTTGCCTTCTTCCTACAAAATATATGTGGACATAGCAAAATGGGTGTGCCATAACCATGCCAGTACAGGAGAACTGAAGATTCCCAAAAATTATCTTGAGCACAGATCATTAACCAGAATACATACTACCATGAATATATAATCTGATTACAGCCCATTCTGAAACTCATGGTCCTGTTGATGATCTTCAGAGGTCCCTCCCAACCCCTAACATTCTGTGATTCTGTGATTCTGTGTCTTTGGTCTTGCGTGATGAAGAGAAATTTCACAGAGGACTTGTATAAAATGCCCTTGCATCTTTTTTGTTGAGGTGCTGACTCTAACACAAGCAGGCCTGGTACTAGGTATGGACTTTGCCTGTGGAAGCGATGTGTTGGATGTAATAAGCCTACAATAGCCTTCCTGCTTACTTTGCACGTGCCAGAGGCCAGAAAACCACATTTGTGGCTTTGCTTGCTGCTGTTAGGGGAGGGACAGTCTCTCTTGGGTAAGCCAGTGTAGTTGTTTGACCCTGGCTGGTGGCCAGGTACCCACCACATCTGCTCTATCACTTCCCCCTTCTCAGCCAGACAGGGGGAGAAGATATAATGAAGGGCCCATGGTTTGAGATAAGGACAGAGAGATCCTGCAGCTACTGTCCCAGGCAAAACAGACTCGATTTTGGGGAAATTAATTAAATTAATTTAACAATCAAAATCAGAGATGAGTAATGAGAAATAAAAGCAGGTCTTAAAAATAACACCTTCCCTCCACCCCACCCTTCTTCCTGGGCTTAATATCTATCCCAATTTATCCACCTTCTCCCTCCGTGTGGCTCAGAGGGACATAGAATGGGGGTTGTGGTCAGTTCATTCGATGTCTCCACTGCTTCTTCTTCCTCCAGGGGAGGATTCCTCACTCTTCCCCTGGGCTGTTATGGGGTCCCTCTCACAAGTGATGGTCTTCACACACATTCTCCAATGTGAGTCCTCTCATGAGAGACAGTTCTGCCCCAACGTGAGTCCTCTCCATGGGGTGCAGTCCTTCGGGGGGAAACTGCTCCAGTGTGCCCCTGTGGCATCACAAAAGTCCTGCCAGCCAGCCTGCTCCAGTGCAGGCTTCTCTCTCTCCACAGGCTACAGGCTCTGGCAGTAACCTGCTCCAGTGCAGGCTTCCCACGGGGTCACAGCCACCTTCAGGCATCCACCTGCTCCAGCATGGGGTCCTCCATAGGCCACAGGTGGGCATCTACACCCTCATCACCTCCATGAGCTGCAGAGGGACAGCCTGCCTCTCCAGGATCTTCACCATGACCGGGGGGACTCTTAGCTCCAGTACCTGGAGCACATCCTCCCCCTACTTCTTCACTGACCTTCGTGTCTTCGCATATCTCACTCCTCTGTCTCTCTGCCAGTTGTTGTGTGGTGCAGTTCTTTTTTCCCCATTTCTTAAATATGTTTTCACAGAAGCACTCCTATCCTATCACTACTGACAGGCTCAGACTTGGCCAGTGGCAGGTCCGTCTTTGGAGCCGGCTGGCATTGGCTCTATCAGACTTAGGGGAAATTTCTAGCAGCTTTTTGCAGAAGCTGCCCCTACAGCCCCCCACCACTGAAATCTGGCCAGGCAAATCCAACACACTTAGTTTCCTCAAAAGCAAAAGTCAGTAGTGTTACACTTAAGGGTGTCTGGAGCAATGAGCCCAGGGTTTTGGAGCTCGCTTCATGTTTTCTTTGTCCCAACTTCTCCATTCCTTTCCCATATTTGGATGAGTTTGACATGGCCCTTTGACCTATGACGGGGTTCCAGCTTTTGCTGCCTAGTGAACCCCTCAGTCTCACACATTTCTAACTCCTTACACTGACAGAAATGTAGGATTTTGACTGAGTTAAAACTGAACCCTGGGATTTAGTCAGTTGTTTTCTTTAATTTTACTGTGTTTTACTTCAAACAGTCCACATAACAAAGACAAGAGGCAATATTAAAGATACAGGAATAATAGCCTATGCTGATGCATGAGTGAAAAGCCACGTTGTCAGAGTCTGTCTTCATTTGCATTGGTGCAGCTGCACTGGCTTTGGGGAGGAGGCAGCTCTGTGGCACTCAGCCTCCAGCTGTGGGCTCAGTTCTGCTCGGGCTTCAGCTGGCATGTTGGGAAGTAACCTCTCAGAAGAAAGTAACACAGTTCCTTTATGAACAAGGAATTTTTACATCCTCAGAATTTAGAGGGTGAGGTTTTTTTCCAGGAACTTTCAATTGTGAATACTTGGGTATCTTTGTTCAGTTTTTAGATCAATTTGAAATTTTCACAAATAGCCAAAGTCCCATTATTTATGTTACATGGGCTCAGAATAAGCACCCCAGTAAAATGCATTCACTAATACTTACAGCTAGACCATATAAGGAGAAAAAATGTGTTTTCTCTGAAACCTGCTTTGGTATTTGCTATAAAATGCACCCAGAGCTAAAATCTTTATGCTGCACATGGATTTTATCCCAGATGAAACTTTATTGTTCTACAGAGGAGAGTGCTGACTAAGAAAAGATGTGTGAATCCTCATATTGTTTCCTTCATCTCACTGATTCTCTTGTCGTCAGCTGCTCTGCCCACAGAACTATATGTCACTCCTCCTTAGTTCATTCAAAGACACCCATCTGACAGCAGAATTTGTCCAGAGTTTTATGCTGTGTATGTCACCTACTTTGTGGCCCTTGTCAGGTTCATGTGGAGAAAAATATTCCCAAAATATGAGTTTTCTGACTATGGATGGTCTCAGTCCCTGCCCACGGACACACCCAAGCACAAGTAGCTGGCAGGGCAGTGGTACGTGTGTGAAGTTTCTGACTGGGGGTCTCTCACAGTGTGCCAAATGAAAGCAATTTAACACACAGCGCAAGAGGAGAGTTGGCCAGAGGCAAGTGGCCAGAGATGCAAGGAGTGAGCTGAGCTCCTTGTGCCTGTGGCTCAGCAGGGGGAGCAGCTAAATTTCTGTACTCTGGCTTCAGGGTGTGCCATGGGCTTTCACTTGCTGGGTCGTTTTTATCACATAAGCTACCTTCCCCCCTGCCATGCTGACACTTGCTGTGGGCACTCCCAGTACTTTAGATCCAGGCTGAGGTTGTCCTGGACCTCCCTTGTTTACCTTGTGCCAGGGATGAGTTTCCCTGAGCAAGGGAGATTCCATCCAATTTCAAGCTCTTTGGTTTGCTGAGACACAAAGTATCTTAACAGACCGGAGAATTTGATCCTGAACTGTTATAAAGTAGCAGGAGTATTTGGTTATATCCCAAAGAAACCATTATCACCATTCCCAGAATGCAAGACAGTGGGATTACACCGTATGCAGTAATTCTAGACTTGATAAATTATAACATATTTAGAATACAGAAGAAGATTTTGAGGAGGAGTGGTTTGCTTTTAGTTAAGATAGCTCTTAACCAACAAAACTGCTGCTTTAAACAAACTCCCTTTACAAAGCAGTTTGTAAATCTCAAAATGATCATACTAAAAAATATAATCCTGAATACTAGGTCTGGATGGCAGCAAAGAATCTTCCTTTACAACATGGACACTTATAAAGGAAACTCAAAATTGCCTACTGTCATAGCTGTAATATTAACACTGGCTGCTTTGGCAAGCTTTAAAGTCTGGACTGCACTATAAAACCTAAAAATGTCCTGGACTTGGAGTTGTTTACACGAAATATGAGGAGATATAAAGTTACAGAGCTGGGGGTTGGAAGAGATGGCTTTAAAACCATCCTCCATGCACTGACGTCACGTGGAAGCCAGCTGCTGGGATGATGCTGAACGGAACTGTTTTTCAGTTTGCAAAAGTTGTGGAGTTATTCAAAGAGCGTTGCAAATGCTTCTCCAGCTGAAAGGTTGCGTCTTGCTTAGCTTTCTTATTTCTTTTAAAGATCAAGATTCACAGAACTGGATCCCAGCTAGCTATGCATTTAACTGCTTTCACTGCTGTTTAGAAATGGACTGAAAAACTTCCAGAGGATTTCTTATTCCATGAAAGGTATGGTTGCAGTTTATTTTAAATCAGTATTCTTGAACAGTTAAGGTTAAGAAAGAAAGCAAATTGCTAAAGTGGCAAGCAGTTGTTTAAACATCTCTCTAATGTTATTCATATGTAATGCGACGTTTGTGTATGTTATATGTGGTCTCCATTCTTAGAGAAAGATTCTTCATTAGTTCAGTCAGTGTCTTAAGAGGAGACACAGATACATCGACTGCACAGAGATGACAGGTTGCATTGTGAGCACTCGAGTCTCCTTTCTTTTTTCTCTCTCTCCCTCCTTTCTCTCTCATCTTTCTTCACTTTCTTTCTCCCTCTCTTCCTCTTTTCACTCTTTCTCATTCTCTTTCACTCTTTCATTCACTCTTTCACTGTTTTTCTTTCACTCTCCCATTTACCTCTTTTTTTCTTTCCGATCTCTCTTTTACTCTGTCACTTCTTTTTATGTATAAAGTGCACAATACTGTGACACATGGCAAACTTATATAATCAAATAAATACATAAATTTACACTTTCCCTAGTCATCCAAAATGCAGCAATTTGTTCAAAATACAAGTTAATAGCTTTTTTTCCCTGTAAAATGAAGGGAAAGTCTGTGTATCTGAATGGTTGGGCATATCCAATCTAGTTAATCTCTGTTGAAAAATAATATCTCATCTGATGTCATGGCAGATTATTTTCAGAAGTTGACAGAGTTTGGTTGCAAACTACTTTGCATTTTAAATATGTAGATATAGAGGGCAGGAGTAAGACATGGGGAAATAATAACGTTAACATCAAATAGTTGCGTAAAACATTTTTTGCTTGAGAGGAGGGAGGGCTAACGGAAAAATTAAGGGAAAATGCAGCTGATATAGACAAGATTGATTATTTGCTCAAATTTGATTGCTGTAATGAGCTTCTGACCTTGTCTAGGACATGCATAAAATGCCAATACTGCAAGAGCACAGCTACTGTTCTGATCCACTCAGCAAATTATAATGTGGCATTTTACATCCCTTTGGGTTTCTTAAGCCAAGCGAAATACCTCTGGGGACATCTCGCTGCACTATACAGACAGAGGGTATACTACCAGCACTACAAATTAGATTTTATTGCTAGTGATGAAAAACAAGCAACTTCCTTCACCTCAGAAAAAAACCCAGAGGGTATACTACCAGCACTACAAATTAGATTTTATTGCTAGTGATGAAAAACAAGCAACTTCCTTCACCTCAGAAAAAAACCCAAACCTCAAAACTAAACACCAAGAAAGAGTCATAGAAATAAAAGTTAAAGCTCTCTGATGAATTTATCCATTGTACAATAGCAGCAAAACTGAACAATCATCCAGCTGCTAACATCAATAAACATGACTTTTCTTCTCACAATTTATGTCAAGAGGAAATCAGAGAAGCGTAAAAAGCAATACAAGCTTTTTGTGGATCTTAGAGCTACAAGTGATTCTCTGTAACTTCTTTAACTAACTTCTTCCAAGACTTGATTTCATTTTGATGGTTTCCAATCTCTTTTTATAACCATAGTCCCATATGAAACAACTTGGAAATTGTTAAGATGAATGCAAACATGGCAACAGTAGTTCCTAGCACTAAAAATCCACCAGGGGCTTTTTAAATGCTATATGCATGCTTGAAAGGAGTACATATTATAAATATATTCTTCTAAGTGTAAAAAAAATATACTATACAGTATTGACTTTCTTTCTAGTAAGGTGCTACTGATTGAAGCATGGTCATTATTACTAATAGTGCACTAGCAAAATCACCATTTGTGCAAGTTGTAGAGAAATTATGCCTGCTTGTCTTGTTCGTGACTTTAGAGTATTTGTATGGTTTTTTTATTTCTTTTTGACATGTATTTGAAAGATTCTAGTGGAGAAGAGAGTTGACTTTTGTTTATTTCCCCAAGGTATCTTGAAAGGTTATAAAGACATAAACGTAGCCAAAAAAAACCTTGCCACCAAAATGACTGTACTAAAAATTGTAACCTTTGAGTTAGCAAAACGAGAAAGTATTAAAATAGTTTTAAAGTTCATTAGCGAAGATTGCAACAAGTCTTGAGTGCAGTGGAATTTTTTTGTAAGTTGTTTTTGGTCAATACTGAATTCTGGCAGGAAGTTGAAACATTGGCCTGGAGAGGTGCAATCTCTGTAGCCTGGCTGCCTTGCCTAAGAAGCCGTGAGCAAATCGGTACTTGACTTCTTTTGTGATGAGAATGCTGTTCTGTCTGTCAGCAGTTCTTATTTTCAAGGAGATTTATGTTTTTACTAAGCCTCTCTATACGTTTTTAGGCAGGTGGAAGAGGAAAGTTCTGAAATGTTTGTAGATAGCTTTTAGATAGACAGATTGCCACTTCAGAGCTCCAAGGCAGATGTGAGTCAGAGTTTGAAAATGTAGGCTCCAATACCATGTTACATGGTGACGTGGTTACACCGTTGTGAAACGGACTCACAGATATGTGAAGAGTGGTCAGCTTGTTCTCTAAGTCCTCTGTCCAGAATTGCTTGGGCTAAACTGTTTTGCAATCCCTGAGTTAGGATCAGGCCCATGATGGCTGTCAGTTTAGAGTAACTTAAGAGTCCTGTCACAGGAATTCCTATGATCCAAAGAGCTGAGTAACCCAATGGGCTTCAGCTGAGCTCTTCTGCTCACTTGTTCATGAAAGAAGCTAACTCCAAGTTTGGTATCAGCTTCCCAGTCAGCTGAAATAATGCAGACACTGGTAAGCAATAATTAAACAGTACCCAAAGCTGAATCAACAGGACTTAGCCAATAAAGTACGGGATGGGGAAGAACTTTTCATGGAGCTTGGAAATGAATTTTCACTGTATCAAAGAAAATGTGTGCAATAAAACAGGCAGCTCCTGTGAGCTGACAATTACTGACCATCGGTCAAGGAAGTGAAGCAAATTCCAGGTTGCTAAACTGGGCTAACCCCTAGTTAACTCACTCATAATTCATTTGCTTGCCCATATGCTTGGTTTCTGGCAGGGGACCAAAGCAATGCAGAGGCATTTGGTGACTAGAACTAGGTTCCAGGTCCACCTAAGTAACCCAACAGCTGGCTTTGAGAGACAAAATTAACAAAGGTATCAATGTGTATGTACCAGCCATTATACCACAGGAGCCTTTGTAACAGAATGAATGTTATTTCAGCCTTGCTGGCATAGCGAATGTGCTCATGGTAGTGGAGTTTTGATTGTAAAGTCTAAGAAAGCAAGGGAAACATCAAGCCCATTAAATCTGTAACTGTTTTGCTCCAAAGTCAGATGAACAAATTCCGAATACTTCCCTTAATATATATATATTTAGTGGATCGAGTAATAATTTTTCATTCATAGATACTAAGAGACTGGAGACTTCTGAAGGGGAAGGAGAAACTGAAACACAAATTAGTTAAATATTCTAAGCAAAGTTTTAAGCCAAATTTGAGTTAGTGCTATTGGAGAACAATTTCCAGTTTTCCCTATGCTGATCCTGGAACTAATATTTCTAGATTTAGATTTGTAAATCCAAAATACAGAACCCTTTATAGTGACCTATAGTCGTTTATATAGTAGAATGATGCTTTCTTCTATATATGTATGTATGTTAACTGTTATTAGCTTTCCTGTCCTGTTTTCCTTCATATATTCTAAATGATACAGCCATGAGAATTTTCTACAAGTATCAGGCTTACAGTCTTCAGTTGCCAAAAGAATGCTAGTGTTTGTCGTGCTACATGCATATGTGAAAGCAGTGTGTGAGCAAACATGATACCTTTACACTTGCAGTTGTCTTTTGAACAAATGTAAAAATAGCTTTTACCCTCAAGGGCAGGCGTTGAAGGATCCCAAGATCCTGAAATGCCACTCAATAAGAAGCAGCCTCGAATTTTACTGAAAACAGGTTTATAGTGAAGAATAATGGCAAAGATGCAAAGTGGCCATGGTACAGAGCCCACTGTGGCGGACGTTCCTGAATTGTATGATGCCGGATGCGTGTCATTCCTTTCCTTTCCAGACTGGGCCTCTCTGCCCTTGGGTTTGTGTCCTATAATGCATATTCCAGTCACACTCCAGATACGTATCACACAAGTGTGTGATGCTGTCTCCTGCAAGCACATTTCAGTTGATTATTTTGGAGGATTTCTTAGTTGTTTGTTGTTGTTTTTTTCCCTGAAAACTAGAATCAAACACGAGTAAGACTTATTCTCACAAACTTCCAGGAACCAGTCAGGGAAGAAAGAGAAAAAGCAGAGATATCTTCTTGCTGTTGCACAGACTGTAACCATGGACCTGCGTAAACAACTGGAGAACACTGAGAGGAACTGGAATAAAGAGAAAATGGAATTGCTGGAAAGATTTGACAATGAAAGGAAAGAATGGGAATGCCAATGGAAGGTCATGCAGAAGAAAATAGAAGAGGTACTTTTAAACAAAACTCTGAACACTAACATTTTCATTTGAGGTGAAGTGGCTACGGCTCACTTCAAGTTTTTTTCTTCTGAATTATGTCCTGTTTCTGTCTGCCACTGGCAGTTTCTGTTGGCCAATGGTGGGATGCAAAGCCTGGGGTTAAGCAGTATTTGCAATAGTTCATTTAATAGTCATGCATATGAAACAGTAGGTTAAATGTCACTTTGTCTGAAGCTTGCTGTATTGTTGGCTGTATATGCTGCTGCCAGTTCTGCTAGGCATGAGCCATGCTGCTGATTATTATACATGCTTTTTTCAAGTACTTCCTGAACAACTGCATATATGGGGTTTAGGAAAATGGCTATTTATAACAAAAAATTTAGATATCATAATTCACTGGCGAAAAGGAATTAGATGGCACTGGTCTGCTGGGATAAATAGTATTATCAAAAATAATGTCGTATGTTAAACACTACGTGATGTAGAATCATCCTGGCTAGAACCTGCTCCATTTATGGACAGATTTCAGTAAAGAAAACAGTCCCCAAAGTGTCCCTGCAGCAGAACCTCATGACACTCCCTAATGCATAAATTGAATCTGACTTGACAACATATAGAAGCAAATTTTTTCACCACTGAGCTTTCCATATTTTTCACTCTAATATACACGTGGAGCAGTTTTGCTTGCTCTCTGCCAACACTGTGCTGTGGCTGAGCAACGAAGGAATGTATGGCAGAGATTGCTCACATGAAAGTATGAGAAGGAAAATTATCAGAGCCAAATGAACTGCAGCCATACACTGCCCATTAAACCAGACTGCAGCATAATTCCCTAACGTCAGCTCTCTTATATTTTACCTGCAGTTCTTGCAGATTTTCACGTGATAATCTTTGCTACCTTGTCTTTTTTTTACAACATTTCTGTGCATTTTACCTAATTTCACCACCAAAGTGAGAGTGCTTCATAAATTAGTAATGTGATTTATGTCTGTAGCTGATTTTCAGTTTGAGCTGTTTTAGAATGATGATAATTCTGGCTACTAGTCGTCCCGACAATGGCAGTGAAGACCATGTTTTTTCCATGTTCTTTATTAGTGTGTAAATTAGGGAAGTGTGACAGAGACAGAAAAAGAGATAAAGAATGGAATAGGGTTGAAGGGAAGAGAATGAAGCAAATCACTGGGTACTGCAGGACAAGACAAAACTGCAGATGAGACCTCAAAGTTATCAGTACCCTAAGTTCCCCTCTTTAGCTGTATCTGTAACTGCCCCTGATTTCAGTTGCCTGACATTTCTTTGCCAAAAGTCACATGGCTGGAGAAAAGGGAAGATATCTATTAAATGCTGTCATCTCTAGAGGGATTTTTCTCAATAAAACTTGTGTTATCAGCTTGTATTTTTATTTGGTAATTTTCTCTAGCCCCATGAAAACCTAACTTAATTCCTGGATTGCTCCGGGAAGACTTATGTGGTCTAGGAGATGGTATATTTGAATTATGAGGTGGTATCCTTTCTTCTTGCTGCTATTCTGAGTCCATAGGAGGCCCTGATTTCTTAGAAACAGCAAAGTTCAGCCCTCAGGTTCCGTGAGTTATGGGCTTTGGGAGTGAAATCTGAAAGCCCAGGATGGTGTCAAGTGTAAAGTCTCTGAATATGAGAATACTTCTAACCCACAGCACTATGCATGAAATGGCAATGTGTGCTTCATGTTGTTATCCTTTTTCACTGTCCTTCTAAAATCTATTGTGATGGTCTTGTGCACTGCAAGAGAGGAGGCAGATGACTGTTCAGAGGTGCCTGCTCTGTGCTTTCTTCATAAAAGCAAGTTAAGAATGGATGTTTATAAAGAGCTGAGGGATTCTTGGCACTGGAAATGATTCTGTAAGCAGAAAAAGGTTTTTATGATGTTGCTGTTTTTCCTAATTTATAATTTATCACAGTTCCCTAGTTTGAGTGTGCTGGATGACAGGAATTAACACCTTTTCATTTACTAATGAAGCCACTGGATCTCAGCAGAAAGCATGGAAGAAGATAAGAGGGTGACAACACATTGCCAAATAATACCATCTCGCAGCACAGATTTATCTCTCCAGTCACAGGGAAGAATTCCACTTGCCTGAGACCTAGAAGAATCTGCTTTAGTGCAGATAGCACTGTATGTGATGAGAATTCACTTCCACTCCTTAAACTAATATACTTTAACAGGCTGTAACATTCTCTCACGTTCCCCATCCATCAAAGCAGGGCTGCGTCCATCACATAGGGTGCTGATGGTGGTTGGAAGACAATCTTAGGGCTTCTGTCTCAAGGATCTCATGAGATCTCTTCCAGTCCCATCCTATGGGTGGAAGCCATACATTAAAATCATAGCAAAGAGTTTGAAAGTGGTGACAGCCCTTTCCTCAACTTGTTACAATAATGGTCTGTGACCTGTCACACTGTGTGACTCAACACTTTGCCACTAACACATGTGTAAAATCTTTCTGCTTGGTGCTACTGAGTGAAGCGTTGTTCAAAACAGAAAATGTTCCTCAACCGTAAATAAGGTTCATTACATTGCCATGACCTAATAGAAAGTTCTCTTGTTTTTTCAGCTTTACCAGGAGGTAAAACTTAGAAGGGAGAGCAATACGAATGTCCATGATCATAAGGCCATTCAGAGCAAGATGCTGCAGCTGTCCATGCATTCCCCTACTTCGGAAGTGAGTGACACAGTGGAGCTGAACTATCAACACAATGTGGCAAATGACAGGATGGAAAAAGGGAGTTTGCTCAGTAAAACAGGGCACAAATATAAAGAAACTAGAGCCAAGAACAGAAGCAATACTCTGTTAATGGACAATCTGGACTTTGAGAACTGTGAGGAACCTGAAGACAGCCTCAGCATCAAAAATTCCAAGAAAAATGCAAAGAATTATATTGGTGATCTCAATGCAGTAAGTAAAGAACGAGCACGTTTCAGTTACAGGGCTGAGGAAAATACTGAGGGCTTTGTCCTGCCAGGTTAACCTAAAGAATTGGTATACCTAATTGTAGCTTTCCAGTGAGGCATTATCTCTACTTCTCCCTCGGTTTGGTATTAATGAGTGTCTTCTCACTCTTTAAATGTGCTAACAGCATGCTCTTTACCTATGTTCATAACCTGGGGACATTTTTGTATCTTTCCTTGTGCTACTTTCCTCTGTTTTGAGTCCTAAATGCAAATCACGACAAGTTTCAAAATAATTCTAGAGATACCATTTAAAAGGCTTATATTAAAGGACTGTTTTTATATTTATAAAGGCTCTTAAAGAACTTGCCAGAGTCAGTGAAGAATTATGCAGCTATCAAGAAGAAATTAGAAAGAAGTCAAACCACAGAAGGTAAAAACATATTTGGACTCTCTATATTAGAGGAAGACAATGAATAATGGGGGTTTGATGTTAAATTTATGAGGAGTTGGCCAGTTCTTATCCTCATAGTGCTTCAGTGCTCAGCATAAAATATTCAAATTAAATTTACTGAATTATGATACAAGGGCATATTTTACTTGCAAAATAGAGTTTATCTATAGAACCTACAAAATTAAATTAGTATTTATACCGGATGGAATTGTATTTGTTTCCACTGACTATATAGAGGATTGGGAAAGTGAACAGATATTTCTGTCTGTCCTCATTCCATTTCCATGCAGATCTATACAACATTGTATGGGATTGTTAGGTTGGAAGGTTTCTTACATTAAGCCCAGGTCTAGCCTTAAGTGGGGGCTGTGTCAAGGATTGAAAATTCAAGAGTGCGAAGAAGGCAAAAGAAGGAAGAACAACCATACATTTGTACTTATAAAAAGATGATAAGCCAGACTCAGAAAAGTATTTCACCATCTGTTTAAAAATTCAATGTTCATGGTCTGCTCTATCAAGCTAAACACCAGTCTTCATCCTGAGTTATGCAGAAATTCTCAGAAGGTAAGACTGAACTTGTGAGACAGGGTGAAAACCAGGAAAGAGATTGAGACAGGCTATGTTTCAGCTATGCTGAGACCCCATGGAAGCATGTATCTTCTCAGATGCTTCTAAAGAGCATAAGCACATCCCACACTCTCCCAAGCAATCAGTTGGATATCTGTCACTAATTTATTACTGTAGCCAGGTTACTGTTTGTATGTGTAGAGCAAATAGATTCATAGCTGATACATAGTTTCTAAATCCTGATTGCAAAAGGTGATTTTTTGACAGATCTCAAAAGACACATTTGTAATATCATGCGTAATGTTAGGAAACCTACACAAGGGATGAACTATGTCCTAAAGCTTTCTTCATTCGGTTGATAGTCAGGTAGACTCTCACTGCACTCATTAGATCTCACAAGATCTCACTGTCCTTACTGTAGGATAGGTAAGAAAACAATCTATCATCTACAAAGACTCAGAAAAAGAATTTTAGTGCCAAGGGAAAGGAATACAAGTTTTCCTTTGTTGAGCTCTTCAATGTTTTTTCATGTTTGTTTCAAATATGATGGGTGTATCAGCTGCACCAGAACTGTTCCCAAATCTTTTTAAGCAGCCAATGTTAAAACACCTGCTCATGGGGAGAATGAATCCATGCTGAGGTTCCCTGGGGGAGACCCTTATTGCTCATCCCTAAAACACCTCTCCTTTTTATTTCCAGAATGAAGTCACTTCCTTTCCTGGGGGAATTTGAGGAAACCCAAAACACAGTTATTCTGCCAGAGATGAACCATGTGTCCAGCAATGAATCACAGACTTCGATTGCTTTTGAAACAGAGGAACATAATAACAGGAAGAATCTGAGCTCCACCAAGGCTTTGAAGGACATGTCTTATGGTGGTCTTCCTGGTGACAGAGGAACAGACTTCAGAACTTGGCAAAAGAAAGAAGCCCCACCAGTTCCTCCACGGAGCACCTCTCGACACCTAACAAACTCACTTTCTGCAGTTGTACAGCTTTCTGAAGCACCAGTAAGAGATCCAGGCATCAAAAACAATTGCAAGGCTCAGGACTGTAGGAGTGGAAGGAAACTGATGAATCCTTCAGCTATAAACCAGTATGAAACTGCAGCAGCCTGTGCAAGTGAAGGACAGGCTCAGAAAGGTCCTATGGTCAGAACTGCTGCAATACCTGCAACGAAAAATGCGTGCAATGTACCAACAAGTTTCTGCCATAATACGTGGGCATATGATGTGGGCAAACTTGGAAAAGACAATAAAAGTGAACCTTCTCTACTGTCAGCCCAAAAGAGTTGTTCAGATGGAAATATGGCTCAAAGCAACAAGATGGACCAAAAACAAAATCCCAAGTGTCACAGCAGCCCTTATTACAGTAGTGACTTTTACGCCCCTGCTACTCTGCACAATGATCTTTTGGAAGACTCTAGGTGTAGTTTGGGAAAGACCCAAAGAAATGAAACTTTAGCAGCAAAGATTGATGAGTTTAATCGGACTGTATTTCACACAGATAAACGTAACACTGCTTTGCAAGAAAACCAGGTGCCTCAAACAGCGTCAGAAGATAACAAACCCAGCAGTCCACTGGGTGACTCTGCTATTACCAGGACAGAAACTGTAAATGAATCTCGTGTTTCAAATCCCAAATTCTCTGCAGCAAAGGAGCAAGAAACTAGCAACCCCAGCAAAGCTGTCAGAACAACAGGGCAACAAAAGCAAATAAATGGACTTCCAAATACTAGTGGTTATAGAAACATGCTTCATGAGCATGACTGGAGACCAAGTAATTTATCCGGTCGCCCACGTTCAGCTGACTCAAGGTCAAACTATGGTGTTGTTGAAAAGCTTTTGAAAAACTATGAAAAATCAACAGTGACTTCTCCGTGTAATGTGAAGTGCTGCAAAGATAAGGAGATACAAGCAAATTCTGAATTCACTGATGGAGGTTGTGAGACATTGAGTCAGTATTTAGAAATGCTCCAGATTGAGCAAGGAAAGCAAGAATTTATGAGGAATTCAGGCAGGCATATTGGGCAGCAACCCAAGCAAGGAAAAGAGAGGCACAAGTTACCAGAGGTAAGGTTCATAAGAATGGCAAGAACAAAATAATTCAGTTCATACCAAGCTTCAGCTTCTAAAATAAGGCAGTCTAATGTGATTTTGTAAAAATGGATACTGTGAAAATAGATACCTTAGGCCAGGATCTGGATGAATTGGGAATATTTCCTCTGAAGATAATAGAGTTGTGGAAGGGCAGAAGCATGTAAGTTAGAATGACCTGTGAAGACGTGCCAGATTCTGATTTCTGCCATGGTTGTGTAAAGCTGGATATTAACTGCAGTGCAGTTATGCAAGTGAGGACTGCAATCACGTTTTAACTCTCTCCCTCTTTCCTTTATCCAATGAATTATTTCATAAGCAACCCCAAAAGGCTTAAGCACACTTGGCCATGCCAAAATCCCAGAGGCCTTACATAGCATTCTTCAGTATTCAGGGTGCTGCTTAATTCAGGATTTCCTTGGAACTGGCTGTGAAAGGGGTATTGTAGCTCCACAGAGTTTCCGGTAATAAAGCAACCTCTTCTTATTCATGTCTCAGTTCCAGCCTTCTCCTATATATTCAAGTATAGGCTCACAGAAACGGAAGTGTATGGCATGACTAATTAATTTATATTTGACTGAATATTATTTGCCCAAGTGAGGAAGTATTACCTTTGCCAGTGTTCTTTCTTAATGAGAAGAGAAAGAGATGTTTTTGAAAATACATTTTAAGTTGCAGATTCTGCAAAAGACCCCAGAGAAAGAAAAGTCATTTTTTCCTGAAGAGATCCTTGGCCAACGAACACAAAGAGATATGCCCCTTATCATCTCAGAAAAGAAAAGGGAAATGCATTTGGAGCTGAGAAACTTAAGTGGGTTCAGGCTGTCAGCTGGTATACTTTAAACTGTCACAAATTCACAGACATCAGTGGAGCCATGTAGATTTAAACAGCTGAGAATCTGGCCATGCAGATTTTCTTCTGCATGTCTTTCTGACAGCCTTGCAGTGATGCAACAACTTGCATAGCAGACATGTCTTTGCTACAGCACAGAAAGAAAAAAACATGAAGCTTCAGATTTCTTTCTCATCCAGTGAAGTTTTGATAGGAAAACAAATTTTCATCAATAAAAATGTAGGGAAGAAATAATGACTGGAAATTACTGAGTTTACATCAGTGTAAACCCAGAATAACTTCACTAAGCCAATTGCATTTTTTTTCTCCATAGACTCACACTTTATGTTGTTATTTCTATCTCTACAAACTAAGTGTAGAATATTGCCTGATTAGGGATTACTATTTTAGATCCAGCAGCATTCACATTACAAAGATGTAAAAAACTACACTGGCATGAGGCATTTGGTTAATTTTCCTCATTTCCAATTGACATCACGGTAGCTGTGATCAAAATCTTTTGGGTTTCCTATGCATACAAGGCTCTGCATGTAGACATGACACCACATTAATACCTAACCATTCTGACTTAGTTACCAAGTGTAAACAGCTTCATTTTGCACTAATGGAAACAAAGTTCTTCGCAAGATGTGACTGCTGAAATAGGATCTATCAAAAAATACCTGAAAAGTACGTAAACCGTACTCCAGTAATGTACGATGGTATTCTGAGTTCTAAGGTTAGAACACTATACAGCATTCATTGACAAAAGAACTTCCAAGAATGAAATGAGAAGTGAATGTCAGTTTTGGGTTGCATTAACATTTTATACCTTTCCTTGTGTCTGACACTTGTCTCCATATATTTAAAACCCAACCGACGTGAGAATCCCTATACATAGAAATAGCTGTTCTTTTACATTCTGTGCATTGCTGTGCTCCTTTTAATAGCTTCAGACCACCTGTTCTGAGGTCACCCCAAATGTCTTCCTACATTCCTG
>NW_009701739.1:47507-72718 GCF_000703405.1 Apaloderma vittatum
CAAAAGCTGTAACTTGTTAAAGCAAGGAATTGCCTTTGTGTTCTAGATATCTGTGCCAGTGAAATGTTCAAGTACGAAGGGTTTCTCCCGGCCCGCTCGGCCAGCAAATCGACGTTTACCTTCCAGGTGGGCATCCAGGTCACCGTCAGCACCGCCTGCTGTGAGAAGAACAGCCTACAACTGCTCTGTCTCCTTTCGGTCAGAGACCTCAGTAGTCTGAACCCAGAGCTGGGTTGGATGGTGTTGTGAAAGCTCTACACCTCATGATAACTGTGTTCGGTATGTGTTATAGCAACCAGTTCTACACTGTTGTATCTTGTCCAAGAGTGACCTCCTACCACATGCCGGACAGAGCATTTTGAATCTTAGGTCATCATAACCATGGTCTTCAGTGTTTTTATTGAGCTGAAATAGCTATACCCCTGGTTTTCTCTATTTTTTTTTTGGTAATAGTTCACAAGGCATCTTCCTTGATTTGTTGATCAATTTTGAGTTGAAACAATGTATAGTGCTGTATATTCTGACTCTTCTGCAAACAGCAGAATGTGAAGCTGTATGCATGATCATGTGTTCGTAGGTGCATGTGTTGGGCTAGGAAGTATACAGGTCTGTATTTAGAAGAGATAAACTGTGCTAGTGTTGACATTGAAATTACAACCTATATGCCTACATATATATATATACTTTGTGTTTATTTTAAAGAGTTTGAAATATACAGTCCTGATGACATTTATATTTTGTATATCTTTTACATAGGTTCGCAGGTGTAGTATTTAATGTACAAAAACTAAATATGCATTTTTGTGACTGATTGCAGCGATAATGCCTTGCACAATATGTATCTGAAGCAGACAAGCTCGACTGATTCGTCAGTCATGCTTCATGGCATCCTCATTTGGTTTCCTAACCCTTACTATGCTAGATCAAAAATCCCAAACATATTTTTTTCAGAATTAAAATATATGATTTGTAATAGCCTTTTTCAGCACCAGACACATTCCTGAAATGTTCCAATCCCTTTAAAAAACCTTAAATGTGCCATTATATATATAGCACACTGTAAACCTTTGGTAGTTTCAACTAGTGTAACATACAATTTATGAAGGGAAGAAAAGGGTTGTATACGCTCAATTCTGTAAAACTTATTTTTCTTTCTAGCATTATACTTTGAGGTTTGGCAAAGTCAGATAACAATGGACTTGTTTACTTTCACTCAAGATGGGAGAACAAGGACTGTTGTTCCCAGTGCTGCAGCCACACTCCTTTTTTACTCTTCTCCTAGACTAGAGTGCCTGAGCCACTTGCTAATTTACTGCTCGTGGACTGACTCGTGGTGGTCAGTTATGAAGTTTACTTGTGCTCTGGCAACAAGCTGCATTGAGGTACAATCACAATGGTGCCCGAAGACAAGCGTGGCGTTGGAAGTACGTGTTTGCCATCACTTGATTTGGTACTATGGGCCATCTGAATGACATGCACAGAGCCTGGCTTGTTCCTTCCCACAGCGTGAAAGAAACATGGATGCTACCCAGACTCTTGCTGAACTTTCAGAAAGACAGTGTCCTTCATCCTGGAATTTTTGCACCCTTCTCCAGGCTGTTGCTGGATGCACAGTGTGGTAATGAGGACAAATGTTACCTTTAAACAGCATGTCTAGGTTAAATAGAGTAAAGAGGTACTTCTTCAACATCAGCCTGATCTTGTCTTGCAACTTTTCTTCTTCTCCTGGAGAAGCATAGTGTGTTCAAATGAATTTCAGAAGTCATCCCAGGAACCATTAATGTGCACATCTTATGCAAATGTAAAAAAGGATTTCAGAGAGAGTGTAGGCTTTTGTCCTAGTGAATTGTGTATGTGGCAGTATAGGGAGAATTGTGCTTAATTTGATAGTGATCTATTGTACTACTCCATTCATGCTGAGAATCCACACCTTTTTCCTTCCTTTTAGGGCCTTATTTTTCTTCCTCTGCACAACTTTCTTTCCTTTGCACAACAAGAAAGAAAACGGGAGGCCATGTGTTCTGAGCAATACAGCCTATAGGGGAGTATCAGTAACTGTTTAGGCATGCCAGCCTTGGAATAAGCAGGCATTAGAGCCATAAACCCCACCTTATCGTGCCATCGTGGCTGCCTGCATGGCAAAACCACACTCAGAGCAATTTGCCCAATCTAGGCTTCTGGCCCTTCCTAGGTGCGAGTGATGGGAAAATCCCACAACAATGTATGAAGGCTTCAAATAGATAAACGATTCTTCAAAATTTACACAGGCACTACTGCAAAAGTTATTACCAGAAAAGATGCAAGGACAGAAAATCTTGAAGAAAATCTATACAGTTTTGATAGAGACAAAAATCTGCATGCTCGAGTGAAAAATTTGCCTGTTTGCCCTAATTTAGACATTGCATTCCACTAAATTCCTTAGAACTAGAAAGATTAGAGATGATTCATACTGAATTTGGAATATGACTTAAAAATCTAGCTAACTGTGGAAATTAGCAAGCCCAAATGTCTTGCAAATTGACCTTTTAAATGCCTAAGGAGCCAAGCAGCTTTAAATGCTAAAGGCTAAAGAAAGGGTAATACAAGCGAACTGTAAAAACAATATGGTTCTTAATTTTGGTCAATGTTGGCTGCAATAAAACTTCTTTAAATTGCCCTCACGGTAAAGTTAAGCAGTTTTCTGAAAAATGGTGGTGCACTTCTGTTTGAAGTATGTAACTATGAAAGCATTTCCCTTGATTAGTCAGTAAAGGTTCCCTTCAGTTTCTTTGATTGCCTCTGACATATATCACATTGTCGAATAACAAAGAAAGGATGAAATATGTACAACATTCCCTGATGTATGTACGTTTAATGAACAGAAGGCTTTTGAAATAAACTAATAGGTCAAGGACAAGTCCATTTTGTCAAGATTTTCTGTGTCCATCTAGTTACAGACATTGGTTCTCATGCCCAGAGTTATCAAAACTGGTGATTTTGATCTGCAGGTGTCTAGCTGGACATACCAATTTTAAAGAATTGACACTCACACTGTTGAAATATTCTGTTCAACTGCAACCATTACAGAACTAGTGCACTGTGGTGAATTTTTCAGATCCCAGAATCATGATTACTGAACCATCGTAATGGTGTTGTTGTACTTACTTGCTACAGGGGGAAGAGATCTCTTGGACTTTCAGGTTCCCCCATGTTATCTCTGACAAGGAAATAGTTACCTTGAAAATTCCGAAGCAAGAGACTTGCTATACACACACATACCTCAAGCAAGAACCACAAGGGATTTACTTAACCTCTCTTTTAATCCTAGTGTCACTGATGGAAGTGATTTTTATGAGCCTGCTTTTAAAATAGGTTTTTAATATTTTTCCTCCATATGCTGTCTAAAGCATTACTGCAGAAATAGATTCTTCTTACAAGCCTTCTGAACAAGCCTGAGACTCTCCTTGCTGCAGGTTTATGGGCTTTAGTACTGAAATAAATGCAAAACTCCCTGTGCACCAGAGTCAGCTACCCTTTGAAATGGGCGTGTCACTAGGAATCGGCTGGCTGGTACTTAGTTGACAGCAACATTCTCCTTCACTCTGGGAGATGGAGACATAATCTTTCCCTGATACCATTTTAGGGAGGAGTGTGGCAGCATAGAAACATGTGCAGAAGAATTAGTTAGACCTTAATTACACATGCAACAGCCCACCTGAAGGCTGGAACACTGGCCTCACTCTGAGCCTCTGCTAGAGACAGAAGGAATAGAGAGGTAAAAACGTGCTCTAAAACCTCTGAGTATCATTCCTCAGACTCAGAGTACATTTCCACTAAATGTTTTATCTTTTCAGTCTTACTCATAGATTTCTTATGTGTCTTTGCAACATTGCTGAAAGGATGAAATTGGCTTGTTCTCCAGCAACAACACAATTACCTTTCACTTACATACACAGTAAGGGAGGTAGCTGTTACATACAGCAAAGAATTGGCAATCAACGTAATATAATTTTCTAGAGCATTCAGAGCACCAATTTGTTTTTCCATTTGTCTATTTTAAATACTGTTTCTGTAAACAGGGATTTTTTTATCCAAAGGGCTTCAACAGCATTTTAGCAAAGATCTACAGCAACCCAGCAGGCAGACCATTTCCCTTAGAGCTTTGTTATTTCTGGACCAAGCCTAAATTTCCTAGCATGTAAGGACTTATGCTATTCTCACAGTGTTGCTATGCAAAGAATTTCTTTGGCTTTGCGATCTGTAATATAAAACTCTAGCCATTATACTGCTGATGGTCTCTGTTGGACCAATCTGTAATGGTGTCTTTGGTTGTGTATATGTTCTTTAAACTAGAAGGCAGAATACATTCACCCAAAATGCACTAAGTCAAAGCTCCTTGTTGCCTTCAGCCTTTCCACCCCTCTTTGATTCCCAGTGGATGTATATTTTTATATTGTTTATTGCCATTGGTCTATATGTATATTCCATACCTCAGGACTTTCTATCTATACCATAGTCAAAACATTTTTTTGACAGCCTATTCTAAAAAGTTCTGATATTACTATTGCCATTCACGGATACATTAGGTCTTGATCTGTTGTTTTGCATCACTTGAAAATATACTTTCTTCATCAATTGTTAGTGACATTATATAAAACTTGTGCTCTTGGTTTTTTTGAAAGGACAATTAATCTGCTTTTGAGGTTTGCTTCTACCCCTCTGCCTTGCACCTTTTCTGTTTTGCAAAGTACTTGCATCAGCAGAGACGTGTACAGTTGATCCAGTTGCTGTGTGGCTACGGGAGCTTATACCTTGTTAGTCTAAAAGAATTGCATGAGAATTTCCATGGGATAGGAGAGGTCAAACTCTCAACACGATCAAAGTCAAAGTGGGCAGATAAAAATCAGAAAGAAACTGGAAGAATCAAAGAGAAGTGTGCAACACTTACAGTAAATGTTGGGTCTCGTTCTTTGCTTCTAGTGGAAGACCTCTCTGTGCTGCCTACTTCATACCACCCGAAACTCCCAGTAATATACTCTCTTTTTTCAATCAGCATCTTTGTGTGTACGCTTTACCTAGTCTATGTGCCCACAATAGCAAGAGGAACTGAAAAGCTGATGTTAGTAATGCCAGATTAACACCAGTCCTTCCTCTTTCTATATTTGATGTTGTGGCTGCTACTGAAGAATGCTTAAGTTTCAGTTGTTAATCCTTTCTGTGGAAGCAGCCAGTTTTACCAGGAAGTGCATGATGGTGCTCACAGCATGAACATTATGGAATGGACAACATATTGTGTCTTCCACCCACAGTGGATTCCCAGTATTGTGTAAGGACACGATGTCATCATGCCGAAATGGGGATAAATGGGAACCAACCTTGTGCTTGAGTGCAACAAGAGCCAGACTGTACCTCAATTCTCCTGGTCAAGCCAGGCAGTGTGACTAGAGAACAAGCAACTTCAGTCTTCAGTACAAGATGTTTTTTACCACAGTGTGAAAAAAATACAATCTTATGGTCCTTCCTGGAGGGATGGGTATTTTTTACCACACTGTGACAAAATAACAGTCTTAAGCCCTTTTTCAGAGGGATGCCCTTCTCTAGGGACAGCTGGGGAACAAAGGAGCAGTAGCACCTGTCCTGTAATGGGGCATCTCCTGAATTTGGATCAGATCTATTTCATGTACTGTTGAATTCCTTACTACTTTTGAGGGAAAGCAGATGTGCCTGCATAGTCTTTTGCCAGTGCCCTTCAGATTGCCCTGAAGTAGTTTACTGCAGCCAGAAGAATTTCTAAATCATATCCACAGTAGAAAAGGGCTTTCATTAAAGAAAATTGCACTCATATGTGAACTCTGCAAACACAACACTGCCAGCTGGCATGGTGACACAGAAAATCATACTGAGTTTTACTTCTGCATGACAAGATACCTGCAGCAGTTCAGCTATTCTTCTTCCATATATGATGTAGAGCTGCTTAAGGTATTATTGATGGAAATGCACCACAGATAGATATATATGTATGTACGGTCTGCTTGTTTCTTTGCAGCATCTTTCAGGTTTCCTCAAAGATATTCTGATTGTTTTGGTTGTTTGGGATTTTTATTTTTTTTACCAAATTCACCTGAAGGGATTTGAACTACACAACCTATTGCTGATAAGAAGTTACACAGGGAGTTCTTCTGAAGCCAGGATGTCTACTCATCTGCCAAAGGAGGTAAGATGTTCACAAGCTGGCATGTACACTGTCACATCTAATCTGTATGTGTTTATATGTATATATGACACATCTTAGGAACTTTTCCTCCAGGAAGTCCCACAGTGTCCAATGCAGCTTGGTTATTTTTTGCTGAAAGACACCATTTACTGTGTATGTGAGTACGACAGACAGATACAATAGTATATACAGGAAAAATGACGGCTGATATTGTATGTAAACTCCTCCCAAAGAAAGGTACTGAAATGCTTTACATTAAAAATGGCATGCTACTTAATGGGATCCAGCAGTTTCTGAAAGCCAATTTTTGTATAAGCAAATGCAATCAAATCCTTTTAATGAAAAAATCTGCTTATGCATGCCATCTTTTTCTTCCAAATATTGTAAGCCTACCTTACAGCTCTCATCCTGATTTTGTCTCTTGGACTGCATGGGAAAAAAAAGAAAAATAAAGTGGAAATAGAGCTAGTCAGAAGAATCCTCTAGCTTAGGCACTGAAAAATGACTGGTACCCGTCACCCTGTACATGGGTATGAGATTCTGATAGCTTAAGATAAAACAGTGTCATCTGTGCAGAGAAACTGACCTTTCATTTCTCCTCTCTGTGGTTTTACTCTTTCCTTTCCTCTCCTTCCATGAGGAGGTAAAGATTCAGCCACTCAAGGTGAAGAGAAATAGGCTTGGCAAAAACAGCTGTCTGAAAGCTTCTCTTCACTTTCCAGCTTCTCTTCTGTGGGCCTCCAGACCTGCAAAACACGTGACATTTCCACAGATCAGCTCTGAGAAGCCAGAGAAAGATGCCTTTTGTAGTCTATCTGCAACAAGCACTAAAGCAGCCAGTTTAGAGCTGAATAATTTTATGGGGTTTCTTTGCTATTGTGTGGAAAAAGCTTTTGCCTCTTCTGTGCAGGAATCTGTCTCCCGCTCAAACAATTCTTGGATGAGTTTCAGCAATTTTAATTCATTTTACAGCAAAATTTCACAGCACTTTGGACAGAAAGTGAAGAGTTCCTCATTCTCTGTTGGAAGTTAGCCAAAAACTGAAGTAGATGTACAAAGGGCCAAGAAGAATTTAAAACTGTTTAAAAATCTCCAGCCAAAGTGATCTCCAGTCAGCCCACCAAGGCTTTCAGAACTGAACTGTCTCTTTAGGCTTGGGTCTGGAAATTAAACCAACTTGCTTCTGTTGTAGTGAGTGGAAAGTGGATGATGAAAGTAATTTGCAACATTCAGAAATGAAGATAACAGTGCTCTGGTGATTTAAGAAGCAGTATGCTGCTTGTACACCCTCCTATGAGTAGTTAGGTGTTAGAGATTGTGTTTTTCCTAGGATGCCATTCAGTGCCAGCCCGTATATTGTTTGATCTAGACTGCTGTGTTTCTTAGGAGGTATACAATGAAATATGTCTGGGAGAACTAGGCTGATATAATGGTGGAGACACCATATCTATGATCTGCAATGTTTGAGAAAAACAAAGCTCACTAATTCACAGTGTCAGATTTTCTTTTATGTCTGTACACACACAAATATGTACACATCATGTGTATATATATGCACACTGATCATTTTTTTCATTGCTTCTTTCTTGCTTTTGTGCTGTCACTCCACTGTTATGGAAACAGCAATGGTAGGGCGTGCATGCAGTTGCAATCTGTCTTAGCTAAACTGGAACTAACAGTGGTGTTACACCGGACATGGGATCCCAACCAAAATCCCAATGAAAGAAAATGTTGAGACATTTTAGAGTAGGAAGTTGAACCAAATAATCTATCATTCATTTCAGCTAAAGCAGACTTAATCCTTTCTTATGCTATTCTGTTCAAACTTTATAGGCTTGCAGCTGTCTTTACAGGGCCAATTTGAGTGTGTTCATGGTTTTCCGTATCTACAGTTTCCTGTGATTTTGAGAAAAACAAGCTTCAGAGAAACGACTTTGAATAAGATTGAGGATTTCCTAAAATCGGCATGATTTGATGTAATTCACTCCGTGACACACAGGGGTCCAATATAAACTGTGTCTGACTGGAATTTATCAAAAGTTGGAGAGGAACCAAGTCTTCAAGGTCAGACCTTTGCCTTAGTCTAACTGCTGCTTGAATCTCCCTAAAAGCCAAAAAGCAAATCTCAGATTAATCTACCAGTCCTGATACCTCCCACAGAGACTGAATTTTGAATGACTGCAGGGAGAACCTCTAAATTTTACAGGCATGTATAAGTATTATAAGCGTGCAAATACTATAATGAATATCAAAGCACCTTACGCAGCTCAAAATTTCCTGCTAGTATCTCACACTGGTGATCTCCGCTCTAGCCTTTAGGACCAACTGTGTAAAAGCCATGAGCCCCAACACCCACAGGAGAAAGAAAAACAACAAATCCACCCAAAAAACCTACAAGAAAAAGTCCAAGCTCAAGACACACTTGGGACATCTCTGCTAAAACCAGGAGACAGATACTGGCTGCACAGGCTTCACCATTGATGACTCTTTGCCATAGATGGATGTGGAAAAGGAGTGATCTCTTCCTTGTGTGCAGAGAAGCATTACAGGGACTTCTCCGTATTCATAGCTGGGTTCCCAGGTTTGTACTGACTTTCCTGGAAGAGAAACAACTGGCAGGGCTGAAGTGAGATCCGCTTTTGTGCAATGAATGGATACTGATGTCACTAGTCATGATCTTTGTTCTAGAACTCCTTGCTCTTGCTACTGACCAGGAGAGGCAGGAAGAAAGAAAGGAATTCTTGCCACTGATAGCAAGTTTGGGATTGCTAAAGATAAATCTTACAGCGTTTCTTTTCCCAAACTCAGTAAAACATCCAACAGCCTGAATTCTACTCTTTCTGAAATTCTGTGTACACATGAGTGACTGTTAACTAAAACTGTTTTTCATGACAATATTGCTCACTGCTGACTAACTGAGTATTAGAGAAAAGGCCAGCTACAGCAGGTCAGGAATAAGGAAATGACATTCTTGAATTTCTTATTTCTTTGGCAGAGACACAGAGAATTGAGGTTTCATTACACATACAGCTTTTAGCTTTCGCTTGGATCAAGAGGAGAGGGCAATTGTCCATCTCTATCATTTCAGAGAGGTCTTGATCTGCAAAATTCCATAATAATATCACACAGGAAGAATTTTGGATCATTAGACTTTGTCTGAAAGTAGAATAAATGACTGTGATCCAGCTAAGTCATAAATTCGAGTGTTAGGAAGACCACTCTTCTCCCCACAGGCAGCTTACAATGTGACAGCAAGTTAGACAGGAGATGTTAAATCTTAAAGCACTGCACTGGTACGTGTTTATCTTCTAGCTGTGTTTTCCACAGCCCTGTGGAGCAAGCATTAACATTCCTATTTTTGAAGTGAAGGAAGATGAAGCAGAAAAAGAAATAGCAGGAAACTCTTGACTTTCTAGGGGCAAGTGGGAGCAAGGATGTGAGGCCAAAGATGAGAGCAGAAACAGCTGTGACAATGCAAGATGTGCCAAGCTGTTTTTTACTGCCCTTTCAAGAATGAAAGACTGAAACCTGCACCACTTTGAAAACCAAATGCTAGATGGAGGTTGGTTCACCTAATGCTGGGGAAGGGAAAACCTAGCTGATTTTGCATTGGAGTGGGTGAAGGACTTGTAGGATTCATTCCAGCAGCAGTTCCTGGGAAGGTGGGTGCCTCCCATGAAGGAGAGCGAGGCAGCTGGTGAGAGGGGCCACCTGCTACTGAGCCAGCTTGCTCTGACGGCTCACCTCAGCCAAAGCAGCCTTTCCCTGCCCAGAATGGTGCTTCAGTCCAAAGATGTTGCTGTGCCATTAAAGATGCCCTTGTTGTGGTACAGAAGGCTTTCTGTCACCATTGCCCTAGCAGAGTTGGTCAAATCTGATTCAGACAACAACGTGTAAGGTGTTCCTGTATACACACCCTGCGAGAAATCTGGTGGCACATTGATTTGTTATAGCCAAAGGCAGAACACCCAAGTTCGAGGTAGAAATCAGTCCCTAGTGAGCTGTACCAGGCCACCCAAGGGTAAGTGGCAGGTCTCTGGCTAGAGTGCTGAAATGGCGAGAAGGCAGACCTGTTCTCTGAGCTTTGCATCCTGCTTCTCCATGTGGGACCTCAGGCTCTTAGATCTCTCTCTCTTCTCCCTCCCCTCCAATGCGAAATAACAACCTATTAAATAACTTAGAGCTATATCTCATCATAGATTGCAGAGGTAGCATTTGTTCTGGTTAAGACTCAGTTCACAGTGAGGAACTTACTAACTGGGTATAGTCGATAGTTACCTTCATAGATTAGCAAGGAAAGAATTTTTTAGACATTTGGACACTATTTCAAGTAATTTGATAATTCTGTCAATCTTATTCTAGCCAGCAAATTGTGTATCAAATAAGTATTTATGTAATTGGGTAATTCTGTAAATCTGTATTCACAATCTTAAAGAGTCTTTTTTCATAATGGGTGTATGATCTACACAGGTTCATCCTTGTACATATAGTTCTGGTCCAACAATTCCATGTTTATTGTTAATTTTTCATTCATCCATAAGGCCTTAATCCAAAGAACAGAAACAGTAGCAAGATGGATGATGGGACTGGGACTTTGGAGATCTGTCTTCAGGGTTTTTTTATCTACCAGGACACACTTTAACTGATCTTGGCTCAAACCACTGGATGAGATTCTCAACTAGGGACCTAGTGCTTGCTTGTATCTACAAGAGCAAGCAAGGCACTTGCACAGTTCTGTGGGCCTCGGCATTTGATCTCCTTGTTCAAAATAATAGTAATAATAATACTTTATTTGGCTGACTGATCTGTTTGGATTATGTTAGTCACTCTGCAGACATAGCAGAGAGACAACAGGAACTCCCTTTCAGTGCAGAAGGAATAGTAACAACCCCAAAATCCACTGAAATCAGTAGAAGTCTTTTCTGTCTTGGATCATGTCCTATATGTTTAAGATCGATTTTCAGCTAACATTTCCTGTCACTGAATTAGTGACAATATGGAGGAAAGGAGCCATGAAATAAGGGCCTGAACAGATGCAAAGAGAATTATTTCCTTTGACTGATAAATACCTTCCAATTGCACTTTGGCAAAATCTTCTGAGTGTTAGTCCTAGTTCTGGGAGAAAATGTGGGTATCCCAAATACCAGCTGACACTCTTGCAGACTGTCATCAGTAGAACTTCTAACTATCAAGGTAGTGGATAGTTATTAAAATATTGCCAGATAAGGCATATTGTATTCAAAACCAGACTGGTCTGCAACTGTCAGTATGATTTAACAGATTCCAGGCAGCAGGTTCCAAATCTGCAGTGCTTTATTCTCCTGCCCATGATTAAGGCCTTGGATCCATACAACTCTCATATTTAATTACACTCTTCTCAGTTAAAACCACATCTTTAATCAAGTGGTGGGCAGCCACAGTTAGCACAATCAGATGTTCTAATGAAAGAAAGAAGTTGTAGGTATTGCCAGCAGAGCTCACACAAAGCATGCTGAAAAGGCAGGCAAGCTGATGGCTGGAAAAGTTTCTGTCTCTTCTCTTTAATCACCCCTCCCCTCTCCTGCTGACATTTTCCAACTCAGTAGAAGCTGCCAAATCGCAGATGGTTGTGGGGCCTGCGTGAAGCAGAATGAAACAAGGAAGTCAGTATTTGTAGGAGAGATTGGAACAGCAACAAATAAGACTGACCTGATTATTCAAGCATGGTTGGACATAATGCCAAACTGCATCTTCTGATATTTGCTCTGTAATTTATATACCAGTATATACTGCAGAATGCAGTCCAAAAATGCTGCATTCTTTTTTTCCTCCTCTGGTGTGAATCTAGTAGCTTTTTGATGATCTGAACCTGCTAGCTTCTGAATTTTGCTATATCAAATGCCTCAAACACAGTTTAAACGGAGCAGCAATACCAAATCAGGTACTGTTTGCTCATGTAGTCCTAAGTATAGATATTTTGTTACCAAGATTTTTAATTGCTAGGCAACCAATAGCCCACTTTGATGGAGATGTGGCCTTGCATGCTGGGACTTGTAGTTTCAGATCTGTTTCACCATATGGAAGTAAAGGATCAACACACTGGCGACAAGTTGATTCCTAGATTCACTCTGGGGGTGCTTTTGCTACCCTTTCTGATGCTTTGAACTTTGTTATTGGAGGTTCATGCTGGAGAAAAAGTATGGATATGGATTCAGTTTCTGAAGTTTAAAGAAAACAGGAAGAGGAGATAAGTGCTGAGTTGTAGTCAAGACTCATCAAGCACAGCTTCTACCCTCCTGGCTTTCTGGCATTAGAGTAACCTCCTCCAGGGGTAGGACTGCTGGTGCAGTACAAGCCCAACTAGTCCTTGGCAGAGGTCAGCATAATCATGTATTTGGGGGAAGGACAGAAAATGAAAACAACAACCAAACAACAAAAAACTCCAGAAGTAGGAACATGAGTTAATTTTTTCTGACAATAGCATTTCTCCTATTCTTGCTCACAGGAAGCAGGTCTCTGTGCCTATTGATGGATTGATCTTTTCATATTTTTTTGGATGGACTGTGATGCCATTGCTCCCACTTTGTATCTGGAGAGCAAAGGCCCAGAGAGACCCATGTTTTAAAGGCATTGAACTGTGTAATTCCAGAAACTTCTCGTGGGAGTAAGGTTTCCAAACCAAATTTCAGCCAGCTATTGTCTTTCCTCTCTCCCTGGCCAAACCAGGATTACAGGGTAGAGAAGGAAACTGAAGCCACACCTCTCACATCCACCATTATAGCTACATCCCCACCAACTAAGACTGAGATTTGGGTCCTGCTTACTTGTGCTGTTACAACTTTGGAAACTGCTTTAAGCTGTAAGCGTATATAATTCGCGTTTCTGTATTAAGAGGTGTCTGCTTTAATGACAGAATAAATTAGCTGTGCATGTGGTACAAACGCACATTTTTAATCTGCTTTTCTTTCATTCCTCCTCCTGCTCTTATGAGAGAGAGAATGAGTGAAACTTCCTCATTAATTTTCTCTGTCCGGGTCATTTTGTGTGCTTTTAACCTTGTTTCTTTTTATTCAAACTTTTTTATCCAGTCCAAAATTTTTCAAGCATCCTTTAAGGGGAATTTTGCCTTGCCTGTAACTGTACTTTGGAATGGCCTCAAATAACATTCTGTCCTCTCAGAGTAGGCAGAAGTAAACAAGGTGTTCTGGATAAGAAACTCCCTGGATTATCAAATGACACAGAGCATATTTCATACTGTTCTCCACCCCTTTCATTTTGTATTCTGACATACATCAGCTCTTTTCACCACTGCTGCAAACTGGGCAGAGGTTTTTTTGTGTTTCTCTATACCAACATCAAGTTGATCACTAACATGGATTACAGATGCTTTGGGACACATCCACACAACAACGTGGAGCTGGGGCACGCACAGACATGAGAGATGCTAAGGCACCAAATATCACTTTGCAATTGTCTCTGAGTCACTTCAACACAGTTTAGTCATGGAATTAGCACCTGGGTCACAGTTAGTGAGCGCCGCAAGTTCACGTGGTGCCTCTGAAAGATGATCTTCAAGAAGCTCCAGGCATTCATTTGCAGTGAAATAACCATGTTTATTTGTTACTCATGTGGTTAGAAAACATATATACAAAAGAATAATCTTTCCTTTTAGAAGGTGGTAATTTTATTTTGTATAGCAGTGGGCAGCAAATGCTGATGAGAGACCAAAAACCATCACAGAAACTAAATGACATTGTCTCTTTCTGTAGCCAAATTTAACTTGCCTTGAAGTCCATGGGAGTTTTGCCAATGACTAGTAGAAATACTAGGAGTTCCTCAGGGTCAGAAAAACAGTAAAACTGTATGTAGAAAAATCTAGTTGAGAGCTGCACTTGAAATATATATATATGTAAATTTAGTCCTGCTCATAAGTTCACTGACTAACTATGGGACCGAGCTCACCCTGCTGAGACCACTTGCCAGTGGGAGCTCCTTGGGATGTGGCTCCGGGAAAAGCCAGATAATGACCCCCGATGGGAGCCCTGCGCTATGGCAGCTTCCCTAGCACACCTCCCTGCTCTGAAAATATCCTATGGCCCCATTGCCTCTGGTAGGGGCAGACCACAGGAGAGAAGGAGTCGATCCTGGATCCTGCCTAGGAATGATCTCCTTAGCTCTTCCTAGGAGAGCCACTTGGCCTGGGGCGAGTGATGGTTGAAAGAAGCCTAAGTTCAAGCCAAAAGCAAGGGAGCAAGTTCAGCCTTCACAGGTACACTGTAGGTTAGACCCTCTCTGAAAATTTGTTGATACATCTTGTTAAAGTTGCTAGTTTTCTTGTTTGGTAAAATACAATCCTCTCTCCCTTTAAAGAAGATGATAATTAAAGCATGAAAATGCAGTTCATGGAATCCTGTTGTTTAGACCTTGATCCCGTTTAGTACTTCTGATCCCTGGCTTCATTAAAAAAGTGTTTAAGTGGATAATTTTGTTTCAGTAATTGAACCGTCCTCTTAGATTTCCAGAGAGTATTTAGAGTTCTGTCAAGCTATGGTTCAGAAAAAGATGTCCATTAAAATAGGGCAGACAAAATAAAGTAAGAGAGTAATCATATGCTGGACAATTGTTTTTAAAACTCCAGAATACTTAGAGAGTTGTAGTGTGAGAAACACAAATCTAACCGAGTACTTTTTTTGGAAGAACCGGGGGAAGTTTGCACCACATCATACAAGACACATACAAACACACATTGATCAGAACTTGTAGGCAGAAACAATATAACAGCATTAAATAGATGAGATGAAAAGACAAAATAAATTTTTTTATCCTTGTGCTGAATGTTCCTGCTGTAGGGATCGGATAGAAAGTACCACTGAAAATGTTATAAACAAAATAAGTGTAACTACTGCATTTCCAAATACTGTAGTATAATTTAACATACCGAGGCATCCTACACTCTGCATTTTGCATAACTGCAGACAAATATTAAAAGATATTTAACTGCAAAATAAGATATATCTTCTTCCATGTGAACTCATAAGCTCACTAAGATCAGCAATGACTCGTTTCTTAATGCCTATGTCATAGCAAAGGTACAAACTCTTGTCTGATAATGAAAGTATCAGGTGTGACCACCTCCTAACATTGTGTGTTTACGCATATACCCTGGTGATGCTATTTCTGTAGCTGTGGTCATTCTACCCCTATGGGCTTCAGTACTGCCTGTGAAACTGGATAGTGTTGCCAGCAGTGGAGGAGGAAGAGGATGTCACCAACTGACCATGGTATTTTATCACACCTGATGCATATGTGGTGTGTTAGATCCCTGAAGCACTGAGCAAGCAGTGATTTGCTAATGTGTATTCACATTTTATTCACATTATTCACATTCAGAATAACCATTGGACACACCTAGTGAGAGTGTAACTTTGTACCTGTATTCGCTTTGGGTACTTAAGTACGACCAAGACTTTACAAAGTGGGGAAAAAAACTTTTGGCAAAATGTACAACTCAATAATGCACAATTTCTCTGGAAATTAGGCTCCAGACAACACCCCAAGACACAGTCACAGTCCGTAATCTCAACAGTCAAAAGGTACAGATCAAGTGGCAAGCCAACCTCATCTTTCTCAAAGGCAAAACTATTTTGGGATCCAGCCTGCCAATAATACACCAATGGATATGTTCAGGTGCTGGCTTCTGACATCTATAACTCACTGACAGCAGTGAGTTTCCTCTCACCAAAGAGTAACTGTGTCCAAGAGACAAATGAATCTGGTTTAATCTCTGAAACTACCTTATCTTTTGGTCTTGACTGTTACCTATTTCTCTCTCTGTGTGTCAGTATTTCTCTCTATGTTTCTCTCTTTGCCTGGCAGTTGAAGAAAGCAGAAGCAGTGTCTTAAATTTTGACATTTTAGGGAGACAAAATGAACTTTATACTACTAGTTGGAGTAAGTGACCTCTGCATAGATGTGAATGCTCTCCTGGAACAAAAAATGCGTTCTACCTCCCTGCTTTCTATTTCCCAGGAAGTCATCCTCACTAGCTGTCAGAAAGCATTACATGCTCTGGAGAAACCAGGGATGTAAATGCTGCTATGCGAAATAGATATATGATATTATAATAATTACCATTGTACTTACCATATTGTAGTACATAATTGAAGGGTGGTGGATTTTTCTTAAAGCATTAGCTAAGCTTTTAAATCCATTAGGAAAGAAAGATAAAACATGCACTTTTCTTAGTGTTTCTCACCATTTCTGGAGAGGCAAAATGGCTGAAAGTTGAAACTATGTACTTCTTCCAGATCCAGTTCTCATTAAGTATTAGAACACAGTATTTGGATTTTATTTTCTCGTGTTCTGAGTGTTTGAAGACTGCAGGCTGATCAAGTTCTGTGAAGGTTTTCCTCATGCTCATATGGGCATATGAGATCACTGCCACATGACTAAATTTTTGGTTAATTGCCATGCCCCACCTAAGACCTGGGCATCATCAGTAGTCCTCTATGTACCAGCTGCTAGCCTGCCTTAGGTACAAGGTAATGCAACAAAACTCAGACTATTATGAAAATAAAACGTAGTACCTGAGGACTTCAGTTAGGCCTAACAGTGCAGGGATCAGTCAACATGGGGCTTTTTTCCTCTCTTTTTCACACATCTGCTGTGCAACTTTGAGCAAACGACTTTGACCTGTCATTTTCCTCTTTTCCTTTTCCTTTTCTTCTCTCTCATTTACTTAGGTTAAAAGAAAAAACAACAAAACTTGAAGGATCGTATGCACTTGGGATCTCTGGACTTCCCCATACAAAGGATTTGTACGTTTGTTGGGGTTTGCATCCAGCTCATATATGAACCTTTTGGTTCATAAGACCTTAGAGAGCGCTCTTGTGAAGACAGCCATATACACTAGTGCACATCCCCACAGTGAGGGGATGACATGTCAACTGCAGAAAGAGCAGTGAATAGTACAGTGCCTGAGTGCAGAAAACAATAGTCATTAGTCTGAAATATTCCTAATTGAATCTGACTCCTAACTAAACCACTGCTGTGAGTCACAACAGTTCTGCAATGTAAATACTTTTCTCAGAGACAATAAATATAATTGGAGTCAGCTTGTTGTTATTGATTAGAGCATAATGTGTTAGAGAGCATCCTTTTCCATACACTCTATTTATAGTGTCTGCATCATGGAACAGTCATTACAGCTTTTCCATCCTCATTGCACAATCATGAACAAAGCATTAAACGCGTTCGAGTTAGCACGCTAAATCAGGCCTGTCAAAAATGACAGGGACTAAAGTCAGTCAGAGAATTTAGCATTTAGCATTTCTGTAAAATCCAGGGGAAAAGTGAAATCCAGGGGAAAAGGAGCGTGATTTAGCAAGGGATGTTGGCTTTCTCTGTATAGGGTGTGCTACACGTTAAAGACGTTTACACCACCAAAATCATTTACGGGGCAGATGGCACCATTTGAATATTTTCTCCCTGCAAAAGCGCCTCTGTGTCCAGCTCTGCAGCTTTTCCTCCACTCTCTCCATGAACCTGCAGTCTCAGGAGAACCTTTCTTAAGGAGGCTTGCAGTGGAATGCAAGGCTTGTGCTCTCTCAGGCTCATTTCACTTTGAGCTACACTCAACTGAAAGAGGTACGTATTAACAGACACATAAGCAGGAAAGAACCTTTAGGATAATGCAGCACAACTGCATTCGCAGCTAGAGAGAAACTAATGTGCCAGCTAAATATTCTTCCTACCCCTTGTTTTGAATGCTATGGAGGATTTGGCTTTCAGATTGCTGTCTTTGGAGCTATTGCTGCAGGGTGGAAATAGTGCAGCATCGCACGAAGCCTCTGATTTACACTCTGCTTTCTTCAGGAGACACAGAAAGTTACCATCTCAAAACCCTGATGGCTCATTCAAGGCATCAACACATACTGCTGGAAACCTTGAGCGGAATGTCGAAGCTATGGCTCCGCTACAGGTACCAGGCTGTCTTCAGCACTTTGTAGGCCATTGAGATGGTCACTGCGTACCCAGCTGCCCAAGACAAGGTGTATGTAGGCCAAGACTGACGCTATGACAGCACGATGCATTCCCAGGGGAAATAGCAACTGTAATGCTCTTGAACAAGTCCATTTGGTCTAATGTCTGGAGTAACCTCATGGAATCCCAAAGATGAAGTTAACAGATGCTTACTATCATACAGAGCACTCCTTTGGGAAATGAAGCAGGTAGGTAGTAATCAGGCTTCTAACTGAGCAAAGCACATAAGCACGTGATTAACTGCTTGAAGTTAAACCTGTGCCCAAGTAGTTAACAGAACTGAAGCCAAAGGATGGAAAAATGACAGCAAAGGAAGCATTCAACGGAAAAAGAAGAAAAGAAGCGTGTTACTGGAAACACTTATGACAATTCTTCCAAGTTCCTGTACTCCAATATAGTCTTTATTTTGTCCCTGCTTGCACCCTAGCATAGCTATGCAGAGCTAAGCTGGAGTGATTTACCCTGGAGGGGTCTCTATTTCAGTGAAAATTACTCTAGGAGTGTAATTTATTGTGATTGTTAGTAGTAATTGTGTACATTTCTGGCAGAGATAGTGAACAGTATTATAACTGAGTAGCAAACAGCAGTGGAAGAAGACCTACAATAAACTCCCTTGCTTACTAAGTCATGAGCAAATACAGTTTGCTCCAGATTGTGCATCCTTCTGCTACAGCAGACCTCGGATCTCAGAGCACCACAGAGCAATGTACACCTGTTATAAATAGCCACTGAGGGCTGTTGGAGAGTCTTCTGAAGGGACTAGATATTTTTGCAGGACTAGATCATTCATTTGTCCTTCATGGTATGACACAACATGGAATTCTATTGCTATGATATATTAACTTGGATATTTTGGGCCTGGCTGTCATTTAGAGCAAAATAGGCAGTAAAAGCGCCAATCAAGTTGCTACAGAATTTATGTCTACTTCAAGGTCTTTCACACTTTCTGCATCCTGCAAAATGTGCCAAAGGCAGTCATGTTCCTCAGTGATGAGCTTGTCACGCTCTGAGTTTTCTGTGGCCTCAGCGACACCTGTGGTCGGTACCATGTAGAAGTGCTCCTGACTCCTCCCTGCAGGAGCTTTCATCCCATGCCTTCAGTGACCATGGCCCATCAGGAGCTGTTAAGGTATTTCCAGGGTGAAAGCAAAATACATATCCAGAGGAAAGAATGCATCTCATTCCCACTGCACAGGGCAAAATGTGGGAGGGAGTAAAGCCTGCTTGATTTTCTCACATCAGATTGCTGTGGGTCCCAAGGAGAATATGTGGGTCCCCACTCCTTGCTACATGTGGTCCATGAGGTTATGTTGAGAAGTTGCAGACCCAGATGAAAGACTAGCATCTGTTGTGTCTGCAGGGAGCAGTTCAATGTTAGCAGCATCTTGTAGTTTGTGGAAAGGTAGGCACTATCAGTTGGTCCATGTAGTGTGGGATATGAATTTGATCTTAAGAACTATATTTAAGTATAGTGTGTCAAGAGGTGGCCTATAGCAGCATAAGAGCGTGCTAGAGAATGCACCCAAATTGCTACACAAAAAGGGCAGGATCTGTACAAACACACAAACTTTCACAGGATCACTAGCCAAAATTATCTCGAAGGGATGACAAGAGGTCTCATTGTTTTTTATGGGCCAGAGCTGGTTTGTGTGCAAGGCTGTTAACTCAGACAAGCCAAAGCTGTCAGATCCAGAAGCTCCCGCTGGCATGCTGCTTGACACAGAGGACATCGTCTAACAAGAGCCGAATTGTTCACAAGCTGCATCTCATGAACCTCCCTGTAGTGCCTGAACTCATGTGGAAAGGGCAAATACATCCTTGGAGGATTTCTGCACTGCTGCTGCTTCCCTGGCACCTGACAGACTGACAGGCTTCAGAGTATGTAGCAGTTGAATGAAAGAGAAGGTCACCATGAAAGGAAGCCAAAAGATCAGGCGCTGTTCCAGGCACGGCTGCTGATATGTAAAATATAATCCAACTGGCATGCAAACCCTTGTAGCTGCCAAACATATCCCATGAAGAACTCAGGGTGGTCTCCAGGGCTGGACGACTGAAAGGAAAAAATGCACTAATGGCAGCAAGATGGAGAAGTTTTGCCAAGTCAGGACAGAAATCATGTGTGTACCAGTTTCCATGCTTGTGAAGACAGCTCTGTTATGTCTATGAGAAAGAACCTACACATGGACGTGGTCACGCACACATATGCACACGCTCAGTTCAGGCACACGTGGTCCAAGACGGGTGGCGCCAGCACCTCCCCGCGACGCTGTCGGTGTCAGATGGTGCTGCTTACTCAGACCGCAGGATGCCCCGCTGCTGAAGGGCACTTCACTCCCAGCAGCACATTCCCAGCACTGATCTGCGGAGAGGTCCAGCTGAAAACCAACCCCGAGAAAAAATAAATACTCATGTTCAGTCTGAGATGCTCCCTGACTCAGTATGCTGTGAGTCCCCACTTCTGCCGGTGACAGCTCAAGGGAGGCTTTGGACATGTGCAGCGGGGCCAGTTTGTCTCTTTTGATGACAGCGTGAAATCAGATCTGTGTAATTGGACAAGAAACCCCAAACTGGGTCATGCAGGTCAGACTTGGAGGAGTATTCAGGGGTTTGTTTCAAGGAGACTGTTTGTTTATCTGGACTGTCTTTCCAGACTAGAATAGAAATAAGCTTTAACCATAAAGAATTTTATCCCCCTAGGTACTTAGATGAATTTAGATGACTTGAAAGCCCAGTTGCTGCCTGACCTGGCTTCTCTCCCTTTCCCCCTTCACCCTCTCCTTTCTCAGCTGTGTCCTGCTGCCTTGCTGTAATGACTCTGGGGCGTGTGGAACCCCATGCTGAGAGGTTCGATATCTTAAATCCTCAGCACATTAATCAACCAACAGAAAATTAATTCTTCCTTAGCAGGTCAGAGTACTGACACACCTTTTGCACAGCCTTTGACAACCACCAGAAGAGGGTGGAAACACAGGGGTAAGAGCAGTGATGGTGGCAGTCTGCAGGTAAACCATCATAGGCTCCCCTTTGGGACAACAGCCCCAGAAGATGACAGTCACTCACCTTTTGGGCTAAACCAGTGCATTTTGTGACCTGTTTTGTGAACAGCAGAAAAAGTGAAAGGCAAGTTAAAGTCTAGCCTTTGATCTTACTAGTGCTTTGTAGTAAGTATAGAGTGAAACAATAGGAATTTAAAAATGCAGTGGAGTTGCTTTCTTGGCTTTCTATCTCTTGGTGGCCAGCACGCAGGAGGTGTTGAAATAAGAGATGTCTTGTCCAGCTGGAGCAGTCAATTGATATTTAGGGCCATTTCCACTAGGAGGAATAATCACTTACATGAATCGTGTACTTTGATGTGAACGTATTTAACCTACAAAGCACAAAGCCTTGATGTCCTGAGCACAGCTGCGAGGAGCAGGTATTTCCCATGCTCAGCACCCTTTAGCCTGCCACACCAGTGAGCTCTGTGTCCAGGAAGCCTAGTTTATGTTGCCTACCACGAAGACCCATGATGCTTTCTCTTTGCTTTTTGCTGCAAGCACACATCTGTCTTTAGCTCACATGCTCATCTCGAGCTTGTGACTCAGCAAACTTCATCACCACAACGTGCCTCCCCCAGTTGCTCCTCTTGTTTTCGTGAGGTTTTGCTAACGGCAGCTGGTGCCTGCTCTCATTGAGCCAGAAGTGCACAACACACCTCTGGTTTGCAGCGAATGTCTCTCACATAGTCTTGTTTTAGGACAGGCAAAGTTGTCAGGACTTGTGCACTCTTGAAGACAGATCTTCAAGAGGTTGATTGCCTGATGTCTTTTCTCTGTATAAGTACCCTATAGTGGGAGGGGGAACAGCCCTGCACAGCTCTCTCCCTCTCTTATATAAGGCCACAATTCACTCTTATCATCATATAGAATCATAGAACGGCCTAGGCTGGAAGGGACCTTAGAGATCATTTTAATCCAGCCTCCCTGTCACCAGGGACGCCACCTCTCGACTAGATCAGGCAACACATGGGGACCGAACGGGAATCGAACCCGCGACCTTAGCGTTATTAGCACCATGTTCAACTGACTGAGCTAACCAGCCTACACAAGGCTTAGTCCTGCAAGTACCTCATGACTGCACTGGGCAACACTGAGGTTAGCACTTGTATTTGTGTATTTTTTTTCTGCTTTTCAGGTTCTATATTCTGGTTCTCTCTTTCATTTTCTCATGCCTGATCCAAGTATTTTCTCTTTACACTACACTTTTTTTCTTTATGTCATGTTGTTGTCTACTGGGAAAATGTCATTTCCAGTTGCACCTTTCCCTAATTCCACATGCAGCCCTGCATACTCCCCTTCCTGTACACCCATTTATTTGCTAGTGGCTTGACCCAGACTGGTCACTCAGTTTCTGGGAGCTGTTTGGAACTGCAGGGAAACACTCTGTACAGACTTGAAATGTCAATATGTGGACAGACTTGACATTGCCAATAATGGCATTCAGAGGCCAGAGAACTTCCCTGAAGCTAAAACCACCTTTGAGTCAATAATTTTTTAGAATAAATTATGCTCAGAAATAAAATCATATTGGAAATTTAGAAGTATATACATTTACTTTTCAACATTTTTCCATTTACTTTCATTTTTTTCTGCTTTCTTTATAAATCTATGAATTAATGATCAGTTCTTGTCCTTTAAAGAATAGGAATTAACATTATGAGGTGTGTGGAGTGCCTTATCTAGGAGGAGTACTCTGACTCCATGTGTGCACATGTGTATGCATATAGCAGGTATGGGACAGTGTGATTTCACCAAAGGTGGCAAATGCAAGACTTCATTGTAACAGAGCAGATTTTCCCTAAAAAAACGTCCAGTTCTTGAACACAGAAATATCCTAAATACAGACATATTCATTTTCTGGTTTTGTCAGTGTTCATGCTTAAAAAAATAATAATAAAAAAAACCCCTTCAAATCTGTAAGTCAAAAATACTGCATTTTAGTTTTCTGAGTGTTCCAGTGACTGTTCAGTGTCCCACTCTTCTGAATTATCAAGCCTCACACCAATTTGCTATACTATCTTTCTTGTACCAAAAGGATGTGAGAATGAATGTTGTGAGCGGCACTGGAAATACATACTATGCCTGATCAGAATCCTTACTATGAATTCATACTATGCCTGATCAGAATTACATGCGAGAATAATGAAAATATTTATGTGCCCTCAATGTTCTGGTAATTACTGCAGAATCATAAAATGGTTTGGGTTGGAAGGGACCTCAAAGCTCATCTAGTTCCAAACCCCCTGCCACTGTCAAGGACAACTTCCACTAAACCACATCATTCATATTTGTTAATTAGCATCTGTACTGCACTCCAAAATTCTGTAGTGGGAGGCAGGACTCTGTGGCTACCCTTAGCAGCAGCAGCAGGAGTGCAAGCGGGACTGGTTTGGTGTCTGTAACACCATGCCTGCTGCCATCATGCCAAAACTCAAAAGTTCAAAGGTATTTCATGGGTCACGTTACTTTGGCCACTTCTCCCCATCCAATATTGAAATCTGATGTGTTTTTTGGAAGAGGCCACTTCCCTTAATCCAGCAGAACTGTTTTCATTATAAACAAACCTCTCGCAGTAGGGCTGAATCCTGCATTGCTTTGCGCCTGTTGGCTCCGTCAGTGGTTCCCCAGGACAGCACGGAGGTGGAAAGCCAGTGCCAATGCCTCCAGCCAGCAGTGCTTGCTCCAGCACGGCGGCAGGGTCCCGGGAAGCCGTCTAGACCCTGTGGCCTCATGCAAATCCCATGCCACAACAGTGCCAGCCCCACCCAAGCATGAGCTAATGCAGGGGGAAGTGATGGAGCACTGCTGGATGGGGACTCCAGCTCTGGCAGCAACTGGAGGCGACACAAGAGAGGGCTTGGTGGTGGTGGGTGGAGGTAGTGGGGAGTGGGAGAGGAAGCCCTGCAAGGAAACCCCCTGGGGAAGATAAATGGGGATAGAAAAGGATGGTGGATGGAGGCTGAGCAGAAGGAAGGAGAGCAGGGGGACAGGGTAAGGAAGGGGAAAAGATGGTGACATAGGAAACCATGAAAAGGAGATGGAAAGCAAGGAGAAAGGATGTTTTCATAGCACTGGGTAGATCAGGACTAGAAACTGCCTAGAGGGGACAGAAGAGTGCAGGGAGTAGACCAGCATTGGGGACAGCATGAGAACTGATGGGAAAGCTGTGGGCAAAAGAGAGATGGAGCAGAGGAAAGGTAATGAGAGAAGGCAAAGGGAGGCTGGACTTGGAGTAAGAAGAATCAGGAGAAGAAGGCAAGAAAACATGCAAGAGGTTCATGTAATGGAGAGAAATAAAGAATGAAAGTGAAGAAGCGAGGAAGTGTCCAGGAGTTTTAGAAACTTCAGTTCATTCATACTTGTCCCACCCAGCCCAATTTTTGGGGGTGAGTCTCAGGACAGGCTTGTGAGTCTGTGTTAAAAAAAATTCTGGTTTTTGGAAATTTTCTTTCAAGAGTAGTGGTTCAGGATACTTGAAAACTGGCATATTTCCCGTAACACAGAAGAGAGAAAAATAAAAGACTTGTCCATAAAGATAATAATTACAACCACATGTTCTTATAGCAGAACTATTTTTAAAGGATCATTCTAGTATTTTTGTTTATTAACTGTCACTGGGGAGGAAAAAGACTGTAGTGTAGTAAGGAATCAACCAACCTATGTTTGCAGCACTGCCTGCTGCTGGAAGGACTAGTGCTTGGATGCTGTATGGTATGTGCCTGTGCCATGCTTCATGTGGTAGCAGGTGGGAAGCCAAAGTGGCTTCATACGTGGTTTTAGCCAGCCCAGTACTGTGGTGCTGCTGGATGGGCTGTGCTCCCAGAGCAGGAGCTGGAGCCAGGAGAAGACCCTCTTCTGGCAGGTGAGAGATGCTTCCCTCCTCTGCTTGGGGGGACTCCATATACCTGCTGGGCACCAGCTGGCTGGGAAGGGGCTGGGTTCCCGCCAGTTCCTGCCGG
>NW_009701739.1:72749-97182 GCF_000703405.1 Apaloderma vittatum
TTTGGCCCCTTCTGCTTCAAAGACCAAACAAAAGCAGATAATTCAGCCCCGAAAGCAGCCGACTCTCCGTGTCCTCTGGTACTGGCAAATTCTCAGAGCAGAGACATTAATTGCCTGCAAGCAGTGCCGTGAGAGCAAGGGTGAGACTGGAGGGAAGTCTTTCCATTAGAAGACTTGTTGTCACAAGCTTCACACGTGCCTACCTGATAGCCTGACGCTGCTTTTAATTTTTAGCACATGCCTCAACCCTGAGCATTTGTATTTTGACTATTCAGTTTGCAGTTTATCCTGTTCCTGGAGCGGAGAAAGAAAAGGCTGCACGCAAAGAGGTGCATGTGGCATTGCCTGTGGATTTTCTGGCTCATTCCTGCAGCCTCTGACTGCAGAGGCTCTCAGCTGAAGGGCAGAGGGCTGGTGGCTAGAGGCTGTAGCTACATCTGGCTGTGCAGAGGCTGGTTAGCTGGGCAGGCTGCAGGAGCTCTGCCACTGACACCAGCCAGTGCTCCCAGCCTTACCCTGCAACCCGTGCTCTCTGTGCCCCCATCCCATCATCACAAGTGTGTCTACGCTGATATGTGCACCAAGGGCAGAGGGTGAGGGTGGCTGATCACAGGGTGGAAAAACCTTTCCCCATCTGGTACCACAGACTGCACAGAAAGCCACCTGCCACCCCAGCGCTGCACCAGTGCCTTTCTCCCAGTACCCCTAACAAATGCTGCTGTGTGCACCCCAGAGGCTGCTGATGAACGAGTTTGGCAGATGGCACAGACTGACACCACATGCTGGAGCAGTCCTCCTCAGCAATTTCTCTGCACTGAAGTGCACTGAAAGCTTTACAAATTGTTAGAAATTATACGGTTAAATACTCGTCTGCATTTTAAATATCTTGTTTACTGCATGTGACATTAGAGAGCCACATTTTAATGTCATGTTCAAAGAGGTATGTGTGTCAGTGTGCACCGAGGGAACTGCAAACATACCAGAGGGATAGTGCAGTGCTGCGTGGGGAGGTATTTGCCAGTGGAAGCACCTCCATTAAAAGACAGCAGTAAGGTAAAATTCTGTAAAAATCAGATGTGCCTGAGCAGAATGCCCTTTTGGAAATCCATCTGGAGGAAATAGCATTTGTTCCACGAAGATGTAATGATAATCACTTAACAAGATGAAAACAGAGCCCGCATTTGATGAGCTCAATTAACAAGAAAAAGTAGTATGAATACCTGGCACTAAGTACAAATTTTGAGCATATTTGGCTCTTCAAAATATCTGCTTACAGATGTGAAAACAGCTTTGTTTACCTCATAACTGTCAAGGTTATAATGTCTTAAAACAAGCCTCCTGAGACCTTAATCTGATTTTATAGGCCTTTCCTTACTGACCTAAGTGTTCTTGGGAAATGGTCCAGGCTCTGGCATCTCATTGGAAAAAGAATTGTATTGACTGAAATAGCCTGTAAATAAACCTGCATATAAGCAGTCTATCTCTTGCCACAGTCCATATCCTGGTACTTCATTCAAGGCTCGTTAGGGCCTTGTTTTTCAGAGAAGCAGACACATAAAATTCCTGCTCATGTCAGGAACTTTTCTGGATGAACCAAACTTTTAAAAATCAGGTCAAATGTAGCTTTCTGTTTTACTGGTGTCACTTCAGCACCTCAAGAGCACCGTGCTGACAGGGTATGGACAACACAAACCAGCCCCCTGCTTCCCTGCTATGTGCTTTATGGTAACAAATTGCTCCTTCTTGTTATCATTATATTTATTATATTTAACTGAGTAGTAAATTGCCATGGAAACTGCCAGTCCATTTCTTTCTGCATCCTGGCATTTCCAATTAGCTCAGAAATGTAGTCTGAACTAGCTGTCTCCCAGAGCAGTGTCGGTGGTCAAGTGTATGCATGGACTGATTCTTGAGGGGCTCATAGAAGGAAAAGCAACCTAAGGAAAGTGAGAAAAAAGGTCTCTTTCTCCTCTGGGAAATGTCTGATGCTCTGAAAACAAAGAAAATTGGAAAGCACTGGGCTATCTTAGCTTCTCTTCAGCAAGTTCATATGCTTGTGGCTTTACCAGAGTGTGCTAAGTGTGCTACAAAGCTGTCATTGTCTCTCTCTTTCTTTTTTTTTTTTTTGCTATTTTAGCTATATAGTCGTATATAGATGACATGGACATTAGCTATACTTTCTATGGACTTTTGCTTTTTGGCTGATATAAGACCAATAATTCCTGCTAAGGCAGGAATTCCCAGTGAGTTAGACATTTCTGCATGTAAGCAAACAACACTAAAACTATTAGAACATGGAATAGCCTGCAAAATTCCCAGATACTCTGAGGTTTAATAAAATAAAAATTGTATTTGTGTGATGCAAGGCCCAAAACAGAGGACAACTTCACTGGTCAGGCTAGTTCAGTCCCAGGAAAAGGTATTTGCTCTCTGGAACAGCTTATAAAATGATGGGAGATAGGGATGGAAGCAGCTTCAGGAAGTCTCAGGTATCAAGGCAAGTTTGGCCAGACTTCAACTGCCTCAGGGAGCTCCCTTCCAGTGTCTTGACACTCCTGATGATGGGAGAGTTCTCTCCAAAGGATGTTTTACATTGTACTTCTTTTAAAATCCTTCCTTCTTGCCTTACCTGCTACTGCCATAGAAAATCGGTTTTCCCTTTCTCCTCACAGCATTTGCTTTCATGTTCACCAGGCCTTTGCATCAACAATCTTGCTCCAGAGAATTCCTGCCCACGCTGGTTTGGTCTCTGCAGAAGATGGTTGCCAGAAGGGTCCCTGCTGTAGAAAGCCTGAACATGATCCTGCAGAAGCTTTAGACAAGACCTTTGTTTCAGACTTGTTTATTGCATTTAAGCCATCAGTGCTGCCAGAGCACAAGCAGAGCCAGAGGGACATAAAAGAATTTGTCTGCCCAGGACAGTCTGTGTGCAAGCACACACACACCCATACACTGCAGTTCCTCTACCAAGGCAACCCACATTTTTGCTGGCTTTTGGTTTCTTTGCATAAAAATTGTACAGGTCAGGGAAAAGGGGACAGAACGCATAGAGCTGGCTAAATAAGCTGGTGGCTTATTTGCTCGGTTTATCATTAAATGGTTCTCTTCAGCATTTCCCCTCTGAGAAATGTATCAGGATATCTGAAACAGATGGGAATAAATTAAAATTTATCTCAGTCCTGGTCAGACAAGCGTGCAACACACATATTGTTCCCTACTGTCAGAAAGTGCATTATATTATTTGTGTGAAAGGGCTGAGTGTGCATCTTGAATGGATTAATTTCACTTCTTACATAAACCTACAGAACTGCCCAATGAGCTAATTTATATGAAACGTGTCCCCTTGGTAACAACTCTTTGCCCTAAATTGTATCACTTTATAATTCTAAAAGTCCATCTTTACAATAAATCTGAGCTGTATGGTTGTGTAATTTTGGTTTTCCTTTTAGCTACAAATAGGTTTTTAGAACTTATAAAATGGCAATATGTATGAACTCTCCTTCTGCAGTATTTGATTAACAATATTAACTCACAAGCTATGCTGCCTTCATAGAATCATAGAATCATAGAATCATAGAAAGGCCTAGGTTGGAAGGGACCTTAGAGATCATCTAATCCAACCTCCCTGCCATGGGCAGGAACGCCTCTCAACTAGACTAGGTTACTCAAGGCCTCATCCAACCTGGTCTGGAACACCTCAAGGGAGGGGGCATCTACAGCTTCTCTGGACAGTTTATTTCAGAGTCTTGTCACTGAAGAATTTTTTTCTAAGATCCAATCTAAATCTGTTTTCCTCTAACTTAAATCCATTTCCCCTGTCCTATCAGTGGACACTTTTCTAAAAAGTCCCTCCCCAGCCTTCCAGTGGGTTCCTTTCAGGTAATGGAAGGCAGTTATAAGGTCCCCCTGGAGTCTTCTTTTCTCCAGTCTGAACAATCCCAGCTCCCTCAGCCTGTTGAAGACAAACTGCTTTTTTATGCACAGGAATAATAGACTTCCCAATGTCAGACTTTCCAAGGGGGCAATAAGCAGGAGTTGAGAGTTTGACCTTTGTTCACATGGGATCTCCAGGTGGACTTAAGGACGATGCATGCTGGCCAACAAGGCACCACAGATTGGCACAGCACCAGCAGCTCTGGGATGCCTGCTTGGCCAGCCTCATCCTCGACAGCACACACAGCCCAGGGCCTGGGCCCTTGCATGAGCACCATGACCCAGGAACAAACCAGCAAGAGCAGTGCCCCAAGATGGGCAAAAATTTTCATGCCCACACCTTCCTCCACAAACCAGAACGGTACATGCTTTAACTGGCACTACTGGATTCAATGCACCAATCCTTTATTTCTTGTTTAGAGAGGGAGATACTACTGAATAAAAATTCTGATGTTACACCATCAGTGAAAGCCTTTTCATCACCCTCTGCCCTGCGTTGTTTTTCTTCAACCCTGTTCTCAGCCCTGCATCAAGCAAAGCCAGGCAGGGATGTGGGAAGGGTCACAGCTCACCAGTGGGAAGAGGCAAGGAGAGGAGATGCAGGAGCTGGTAGATTTACATGCCTAAGGCTACAGTTTTGATAAGACAAGACCTTTAAGACCAGGAAAGTTGGAGCTCCTAGTACAGGATCAAAACCTTCCCAGCACCCTGAAACCAATGCAACACCAGTAAACTCCACCGACTCCCTTGTTCAAAGAATATTGGCAAGTTCAGCTTTATCAGTTGGCTTCATATCACAGTTTTAACTTCACACCACATCAGGTACTGCCTGTTCTCCCACAGCTCATGTGAAAGTTTCAGGCTGCCAGAAACTGCTGCTACAGGTTTGGGTTAATTTGGCAGGAATGTGATTGTTTGATCTCATTTGTCCTGTTACATAGGTAGCGCTCAGGTCTGGTACTAATTATCACGAAACCACAGTCCTGAGAGAGACTGACTGTAATAACAATCTGTTATTGGAGAGTAAGAGCAAAAGATAATTAAAGGAGAGAATGAGGGAATAAAAGGAGGGTGGGGGGAATGTAAATCTCTAGGGAATAAGTAAAAGCAGAGCAGTAACAAACTCCAGATAAAATTCTTTCTGGATAAGTGGCCAAAATAGGCATGGTGAGGGGAAAGTATAAGGCCTGATATTTTGATGAACCCTTCATCCAAAGCACTTCTTTGTCATTGCTGACTTAAAAAGAGGCAGCGTATGAGATGGGTGAACACTCTTTTTCTCATTTTACAGGTGGGGAGGTGAAGATGAACATAAATGGGACAGAAGCTGAGGAGCCACGCTGAGCAGTCCCCACTTCCCACAGCCAAGTGTCTAGAGGAGGTACAGCTGAGGGCAAAGGGTTGGAGGAACCAAAGAATCAGTGTTTCCCTCTACCTCATGAGCACAACTTCTGTCAGATCTTCCCAGTAAGCTTTCCGTATCTGCTAGCAAAGCCAGACTCGGTGTTAAAGGGAAAACAGTCTCATGGGTAAACAAATAGTGCGTTTTTCAAGCCATGATAACCTCATCCAAAACGTGTTCTGGCAGTGGGCTTCTGTCTTCCTGTGCATCTGCTTCTGAGGAACTCCTATGGCAGAATCAGAAACAGCAGTGAAAACAAGCTCCCCAGTCTCCAATTTAAGTACACCACGGTGTTCTCTTAAAGGACTTGATCCCATGGTAATAACAGGCTTAAGTGCACATGAAACTACTTTTCGTTTTAATGCTTCTCCGTCTCAGTGCTTTCTTGGTGAATTTTGTAAGCAGGGCTCAGAAGCTGAGATCCCAGCACAGCGTGGGCCAAGGGGAAAAAGAACAGCTGAGTGCACCAATAAAATAAAAATAGACATGGTAGCCATGCTGAGAGCAGTAAGGCTCTGCAATCATGCAGTCCAGCTCAGCATTGCCCTTGGATTAGAAAATCGGGAGCAGGAGGGAGGGACTCACTTTTCCTATATGGTTTCACCCACATCCTGCTGGGGAAAGATCCCCTTTCTTTAACAATGTGGATCTGGCTCAGGAGGAGCCAGAACAGTAAATATTGATGTGGGCAGAATTCATAAAGTCCTGCCCATTTTTTTTTTCTTGAAGTATTATAGCAGTAGCAATAGTAAATGCATCTCTCTTCTCTGCGAGATATCTTTAGGGAAATGTGAGGGGTTTCTGAATTTTTTTTTAGCTGGTGAAGTAAAAAAAAAAAAAAAAAGAAGGTGTATTTAATAGTCTGAAGCCCAGCACGCTTGAAACTATTCTCGGGCATTTCTGTGCTGGGACATTCTGACATTCACCTTTGGATATGGAAAAGTTGTTCATAGTATTCATCCAGAATTTGCCCCTCCTCCTTTAATCTTGTCTCCTTGGGGGATATTTTCTCAGAATTGCATCAGCAATTCTGATAGAGGAGTTAAAGTAATTTCTCTCTGCTTCTTCTATGTATCAGGCAGGACATTTAGCCATTTGATTGCTATTGAATTCATCGGGAATTAGGCACCTTGGTATTTTGAGGATTTGAATCGAGCCTTTGTGAAGAGATCTTTTTTTTAAACTTATAAAATTTTTGGTCTATCTACAGCTAAGTGTTAAAATCTTCCTTGAATCTTAGTTTTCTCAGCCATACATCCCATATTCCTTTGCCAAGTTTTCGAGGGCAAAATCTACCCTCAATGTTAGAACTGTGAGCTGTACAGCTTGATGAGAAATGGTGCATAGGTAGAAGGGCCTTCCTCTATTCCCATCCAGGTCTTTGGGTGGAGAGCTGCTCTACGTACCTGCAGCTCAGGGCAGGCGAAACGGGGATATGTGGGGATGTTCATCAGAGGATGAAATTTGCTATGAAGGCTAAAAATTGTAATCCCCAAAGGAAACAAAATGCAGCTGGATGCAATTACTAGTGTGAGCTCTGTCCATTCTTTTGGCCACTACTACTACAAATAGTCACTAATGGAGCTTTTTGACAAAGGAAAAAAAAAGCCCTTTAGTGCTACCTTGGCTGGCTTTAAAGCATGAGCTTTTTTGCGCTGTTTCTGCAGAGCAAATTTTGGAAGACTGTTCAGCCCTGACAGTGTCTCCTTTTTGAAGGACTCTGATGACCCTTCCTAAGAGCTATCAAGACAAAGTGAGCTGTCTGCATTGTTTCCCCCTCACTCCTTGACAACACCATGTAAATAATAATACTTACAACTGGCAGCTGACATTTGCAGTCTAAAGAAAATTACCTCAAAGGAGAGAGGGCCCCTCATGTGTGAAGTTTGTAAAATAATAGTGAACTTGTGTGTTCTGCAGAGTAAAATATACAAATAGGTGGAACCCAGTGAAGGTGGAATAGCTCAAGTGAAGTTTGACAGCTTTACTATGTATCTGTGCTTCATCACAACTCAGTTGCTTCTTTCTGCCTTTAACAGCTGGATTAGTTTCCTCACTAGGATTTCTATTGCAGCCAGCAGCCAGGAAAGCCAGGGCATGCAGAAGCAGGCTCTGAGTTTTGCTCTGTCTCCTGGCTGCTGAGTTTTTCTGTCTGCCTCTGAAATGCAGCTTCAACCTGGGGTCTTCCTCGCTCATTCATTTCCTGACTTGCTAAAGTCTTCTTTCAAACATGTATATCATATGTGGGTTACTCCCATCAAACTAGACCCCCACTGCCAAATCTAAAGTGGTGCTAAGGCAATATCTGAAGACACCTGCAGTTACTGCAGTACATGATGGCCTGGATTTCGAGATGGTACCAGCTGCTGCACTTACAATTGAGTTGCCTACATGAAGAAGGATGCTGGTCTCTTTCTGCACCTGGAATTTTCCTAGCACATACATTTCAGCCTTCTTGGGTCCATCATCTCTGTGTGCCCCACTGAGCGATGGCGTCACCTGTCAGCAGCTATCCTAGCTTCCTACACACATTGCTGCAAATAGGTACCACCAAGTATTTACCACTTGCAACTGGGTATGGTGGTTGGAGAAGAGCTCTACTGAATGCCATTGAGCTAACAAACTTCAACAGGCACAAGCAGTTTTAGGAGCTCCTACTGCACTGTGCTTGGCATTATATATTGCGAAGATAAAAGTCAACAAGCCCTGACTACTCAACATGCTCATATTGCCTTGGTGTTACCTAGAGTTTTTAGATTCTGTCTAAAAGGTCTGTGAGAGGGCACTAAGGACGGCAAGCCTATAGTCACTAGGTTTAAATTCAGTGGCAGACTAGATGCTTAATAAAAGTACAATTAAGAGTCAACCAGTCAAAAAACATTTCAACACACTGTCCTAGGACATGCTATTTTGCATCTGAAACATGCAAGTTAAAAACCAGTATCAAATTGCAAGGCCTTTAAGTAGGTATAATAAAGATTTATATGCTTAAGGCTTATTGTTGCTATTGCAAGTCATGAAGGTAATAGGCATGAAGGACTTTGGCAGAAGTTTTTAGTAACATACTGAGGATGATATAGTTGATAAACTATTTCATTTGATTTTTATCTTTTGTCTTTCTCTACATGTCTCTGCTCCTTGGTCATCTAAATGGGAAACCTGTTTAGATGCTACAAAATGCACTGGGGATCTGCTTTTAACATGTAACTTTCCTTTATTGAATCAGTATGTATGAAACAGGATGGCAGATGTAAGGTAAGATGTGAGGTAATTCCTTGTTGGGTACAGAGGAACCAAAAGTCTCTGAACACGTGGCCACAGTATCCCGAATCATTGTTACAAAAAAAATAATTTTGGGACATCAGTGCAAAACATGAGCATTTCTACTGATTGAATATTTTGTTTGGGACTGGCTGTTTGAATAATTGTTGCTAATACTCCTGGTAATGGTGCTAGTTTGTTGCTACAGTGATTAAATGGAATCTGGTTTCCTGGAAATCAACAGTGTAAGTGGAATCTTCATCCAGCTATTCCTGTACTGAGTGCAGTAATTCATTTCTGACCCCAAAATAATGTGCTTAGCTCAGGCTTCTGGAAAGAAATAACAACAACAACAGAGAATCTGTCACACCATTCAGTATATTCTGGATGGCTGGATTTATAAACGTATACACACACATACATACATAAAGGCAGGTTATAGGTAAATGTCCGATTTATCACATTAATTAGTTGGGCTTCATTCTCCAGCCACTGTTCTCATAACACTCTGTCTGTACAATTAGAGATATTTTAAATCCTCTGTATTTCCTCATGCAATGTCACCATGTAACCATGTCATCATTTTCTTTTCATGATTGACCTCCTTAGATCACTTTTTTCGCTTCTTTTTTTCCTAGGGTAGTGCCTTTCAGTCTGCTAGCCTGGCTTGTATCTCTTCTTCCTGACATGAAACTTTGCGGGTTTGTGATGAAGCAATTTTGACTGAATAGTTCCAGTTTACCAAATGATCATTATGGTTAACAGCCTTAGTCTGATCTTATTTATTTCCTTCACTTGTCTCAGCCACAAGTTTTAGCATCAGGGATTCATTTCTTGATCCACTTGGTGGACTATTGCTAGACTCGAGATGGGATCTGCAGAATCTTCCCAGACACTTCCTCTTTCAACAATGATTCCTCACTAACAACCAATTTTGAGACAGGTTGTCATATATCTCTTTGCACTGGAGTGCTGTAGAATACTCATTACAGTAACATATTACAAAGCAGGATCACTAAATCCAAATCTGTTACATCAGAGAAATGTGTTTGTGGGCAAATACTTGCTTATTACTGCAGCTGGTAGCAAGGATTATCTTTACAAGAAAGGCGCAGCCCGAGGAAACTGAGAAAAAAATAATTTCCTTTTTTTTAACTGCTTTACCGTGCCAATCAATGCACTTAAACTTACCATTTAATACAGATAATGCAGTACCTATATTCAGCACTGTAGGTGTGACCACGTAATCCTTTGGTTGCCCCACCACGAGAAGATGATAAAACTTGTGAAACATTGCATTTTAAGTAGTTATGAGACTTATGATCCCAGGAAGCTCCAACTTGTTGTTTGAATAAATGCTGGATAGAAGGAAATCTCAGAAATATTTCAGGAAATTTCAAGAATATTCCCACTTTCCTTAAGAAATTATTCTGGTTTTACATTTCTTAAAAGAAGAATGTGAAGTCAAGCTTTAACTGTAACTTCCCGTATCTTCTTTCCTGTTGACACAGTTATTTACTCAGTGTGTGAATAATTGTTAGCAACAAAACCACTCTGTGAATTTTATCTTTATTTGCCCTTAGTACAGGTGGGTTTCTTCCAGTGTGTTTCTTGGCTAAATTCACCCATGTGCTGGCATTATCAGAGTTTGCAAACTGGACACAGAAGCCGTTCCCCCTGACACTGCTTCTTGCTGTGCTTGCTCTCAGGAGTGACATGATCGCTTTTGATGGCTGGCTGGCTACAACTCTGGCTTAAAAATCCCACTAGAATTTTGATTATTTCTTTTTTTTTCTGGGAGACAGTGACATAAACAGGAATTAGGAACTCCAGAAACTATGAAATCATTTCTTTTGCACCCAAACAGGCTGTATGTGCGACATTTTTCCAGCAGCAAAGAAGGTTCTGTCAGATTTATTGCCTGGCTGCACAGTTTGCATTTTAATTTTGCCACCTCATCATCACGCAAGTTTACTGCCATATTCATACGGAATAAACAGCAGAAATGGCGATCCAGATCCCTAACATGCCTTCCACCATTGAGACAACTCCTTTTATTCAAAGAAGACTTAAAGCATCTTTAATCCCTGCGTGGATGCAAGACACTTAACCAGAAGACTTTCTTTAATGATAAGGAAGAAGCAGATCCAGACTGGAAGATTGAGACACCACAACCCCATATGAGCCATCTGTTCTGGTTAGTGAGACACTTCCTTGGTTAGATGAGTCAATGTTTTACTAGATAGCCACCCTAAGGCTAGCCTGGTTTGTGCCAGAAGTTAGTTTGCCTTCTGCACACTTTAGAGTGAAGAACTGGTAATAAAAGGTGCTTCTTGGTGACCCAGGAGACAGCTTTCAAAATAGACACTGAACCTCTGCTCAGAAGAAGAGGCAAGTCTCATTCTGCTTATTTTCTAATTGTAGATATTGGGCTAAAATCCTCGTTTGGCTTGTTAATTTTTTTTAATCTATTTTAAGGGCTCGTCAGAGAGCCTCTCTACCAGCTTGGAAAGCTGTCTCCCATACAATTTGACTTTCCACACTGTCACTGAGGGCAAAACCTGTTTTCTGGAATGCTCCTGCAAGAAATATTTCTTCATTGAAAATTAATCTTCAAGGACCATAGGAACAGCTGGAGTTCATTGGTTTTTAACTTATGACAAACACCCCTTGCTATGTTTTGCAGTATAAATTCAGCTTTCGCTACTTCCTGAGGAGAGTAAACCTTACGTGTGCCTTCCTGATCCGGCTGCAACAGTTTATTCATTTCCCAGGAATGCTAATTCAGTGCCTCTCTTCTTTCTCTTCTCATAGTCAAACCACTCAGGCAAAAGTTTGGGAACATCCAAGATTATTTTAAAGCAATTTGCACTCCGCATTTCAAATACACTGTCTCATTGAGCTGATCAGCTACCTAAGAACATTCAAACAACATCACGCAAGCACGTCTTCATTATGTCAGTCCATGAGCATAAAGATGCTCCTATATGCATACATACATTTCTAGCATTTACGGCTTGCAGGTTGTAAAGCTGATGTGCTAATGTGATGCAGAAAGTTGTTTTGGCCTCTGCTTCTTTTCTATAAAAACCCAGCACCACATCATCATACAGATGTGCTTTGGAGCACAGCGCAAGCACAACACACAGCTCTGCTTGCAAAGCAAGTGCTGCTGCCTTGAAAGAAACCTGAAAGGTGTGGCTGAGTTTTTTATTTTCTACCAAGGTGCTTAGATGCTGTTACAGTGATGAGGAAAGAAAAAAAACCTTTCTAAAATGAGATTCGTACCCAGTGAGACTACAGGCACTTTATCTGGCCATGCTGCCATGGCCTGCCTCTGTCAACCTTACTGAGACTATTTTCAGTGATTTATTATTAAAACCAGAGAAAGTACTGTTGGTTGTAGAGCTAGGCAATCTGTTAAACTGATCCCTTATAATCTTTTGTAGAACAAATTAATGGAAAATTTAAGCAAAAGAAGTTTTCTGGGGGGGCAAACTATGCCTGCTTTTCAAAGAGATTGATTTTGCATGGGCCAGACTTTTTTTTTTGCCCACTGGTACAACGCAAAACTTCAGTTTGCCCCACTTGGATATAAACCCAGAGTTATTGAAGAGTTTGACCGAGTTTTCTTTGGGTCTTAGGGATTTGTTTGACTCTGTCCTTTCTCCACTTTCCCTCTCTGCCTCACCCAACAAAGGGTTGGTAGAGCAATCTCAGTCTTAATTTGATTGAATAAACCAAATTTTTTAAAGGAATGCTGCTTTGTAAATAACACGATTATTCCCCCTTGTGGCATTTCTAGCAAAAATCACAAGTTAGGATGTTTACAGTAAATAATTTGCAAAGCTGACAGACAGAGACTGTTGTGTTCCATTTGTAGCTAAAGGCAGGGAAACAGAGAAGGAAAGCAGAGGTCTGAAGCAGCATTTGAAGATTACTTGTGTCACTTTTGACATGAGTTCTGGGTACAGCAGTGCTGCACCTCAAAGTGTGGTGGTGACATTGGCTGCCCTGTGATGACAGGACAGTGTTGGGCTCTGCCGAGCGGCTATTCCATTTTCAGGAGGCTCATGCTCTTTCAGTGACACCACTTAACTCCACGCAGCCCCAGTCATTACAGGAGCCAGCCAAGGTAGCATGTCCATGCAGAGAAGTGTCACTCCTCAGCAGTATCCGATAAACAATCCATTCTTCTTTAACTTGTTCCCCTGGTCATTTCAACAGATGGTCTGGAGCTCACTGAGGACTTCTGGCATTTGTTGTCAATGCAATGAAGATACTGTTCCTCATAAGAGATAATTCATTCCTCTGACTCTGAGAAGCCATGGCAGAGGATGCATTTTTCATGTGCTATTGCAGAACACAGAGGAAGCTTCAGTGGAAATGCAAGGGAATTTCAAGGTGTAATATGATGTCATTAATATTATGAAGTTACTAAAATATAACTTAGGGGAGGGTTTTGCTTGCCACTGCTCTTGCTGTAGTGACTTGGAGCAATAAATCTGTACAGCAAATATTTGTTTCTCCACGCTTATCTTCATTGTTTAATGCCAGATCCCTGCAGCAATACACAAGCATCTTTATGCTCATGGACTGACATAATGAAGACGTGCTTGCGTGATGTCGTTTGAATGTTCTTAGATAGCTGAGCAGCTCAATGAGACAGTGTAGTTGAAATGTGGAGTGCAAATTGTTTTAAAATAATCTTGGATGTTCCCAAACTTTTGCCTGAGTGGTTTGACTATGAGAAGAGAAAGAAGAGAGGCACTGAATTAGCATTCCTGTATATTAGCATTTTAGGTTTGTGATGAAAAAGAAATCAGACTTCCTGAAAAGGGGAGGGAACGCTCTTGGGTCGCATTGCAGTAATTCCTGTTTGAAGCTTTAGTTATTACTTCAGCCTCAGCACATCTTTGAGCCCTATGAGCAGCATTCAGCCTGTCCCAGAGACTTTCTTGTACCAGTGTGTAGTTGTCAGAGTAACTGCCAGGAGTTACAATTGAGGCAGTGGTAATTTAACAGCAGAAAAGCACTCTTCCCATTAAAGTCTTTGCAACACCTTTACCTAAGGCATAGCTGGGCTTTGTCGAATGGTGTCCGCACATTTGTCTTCTTTCACTCCATACTGCAGGCAAGGTAAGGGGCACACATTTCCATCACATTTTTTTTTGCTTGGAACATCAGAGCCTAGGTCTGCTTTTGACATGAAAAATAAAAACCTATGTGCACTTTTCAGTCTGTTCCAACAGCCAGGCCCAGACACTTCCTGTAAATTCACTCTGCTGCAGCAAATCAGCACTTTTATTTTTCATTCTGAGTCTTGAAATAGTAGCAACCTCCTATTTAATTTCCCTGGTAACTGTATGGAAGAGAATAGATCATTCCCTGGCATAGATCTGCAGAGCAATAACTGAACTTCAGGATGAGCAATTTCAAAATATCATCAGTCTTTGCCACCACAGAATATTTTTTCCTTGGTTCTCCCACAAAACACTGCCCACAGTCAACTGTTTTTACACTTTCTCATTTGTTCCCACACAGGTTCCCGAATATTTGATTACTGTGTTGGTCAGATCCATCAGTCTTCTGCAGTTGTCTTGTGGCACCACAGATACACAGCGGCCACAATCCTGAAATGAGCCTTGTAGCTGCTGTGTGTTAGTGGAAGCCTCAGGTCGTTAACTGAATACAGATGTAGATGCAGGGGGACTGGGATCTGGCCCTGACACGGCTGCTTGGAAAATCTCAGCTTAAAATGATAGATATATGTGCTCTGCACAAAATGCTAAAATATTAGCTCTTTGTTCACCTTCTCTGGTCAAATCAGTTAGGTACCATGAGCAGTTGAGTTCAGTCTAGGGTGGTGTAACAAGCTGTTCAAATCATGGTCATTTTGCAAATCATAATAAAAGCCAACTTTGGCAGGGTTGTATAGCACCAATTTCCCTGTGCTATTGATTAGAGCTGGCCACCTCTTCTATGCAGGACCTTGGAAAAGCAGCTCATGACCAGCAGGCATCTGATTCCTTCCCACAACAAGAGTGGGAAACAGTCTCCTGCAAGACAGCTGAAAACACACTTCATGGAGCACGAGTTGGATTATAGCACAGGGAGAGGGGCACACATCTGCATCTGATGAGTGTGTGCTGGCCATTTCATAATTACAGTGATGTAACTGCTGCTGCATGCCTTTGAGGGCAGGAATGGAGACAGGGCAGCTGGGTGGTGTGATAGTGGATTATTGGATTACACAGAAACAGCTGGCAGTTCCCGCTCTGGCTGCCACAGCTGTAGACATATACGTTTTGTAGTTTGGGACAACATTGACTGGAGTTTAGGTTATACCATCATGTGTTTCCTGCCTACACTGAAATTTTTTAAGTGCTTGATTTTAACCCCAGGGAGTGTTTGGCCTTCTGTAACGGTGTAGTCAAGATGGCACTCCGTACTGGACACTGATTTACAATCTCTGAGGCCAGGACAGACTGGAAACCATCTCATCTAACCACCTGAACAAAGAGAGCACTGGATTTCACCCATTTATTCCTACATCAAGCAAAACTGTTTGGGAATTTGATTGGAAGACATGTGAGTCAAATGCACACCAAGAGCTAAAACCCTCACTACTTCCCTTGGCATTCACTCCCATGGCTGATTCCACACACCACCCCTGTGTCTAAAAAACCAGAAGTCTGTTTTCTCGCTTGAAAATATGAAAGATTGCTTACCTGGTACTAACTTGGTCATGTAGAAGCTTGTACCTCCTGCTGGTATGGGCACGAGGGTCACAAAATTTGAATTAGCTTATTATTGTAGGAAAACTATATTTTGATTTTGTTCTGTTAAAGTATCATTCCATTTCTTCAGGAGTGCATATAACTACTATGAATGATTAATAACATTGTTTGATCTGGAAAAAATTTTGAGACATCCAGCATCTCCTCTGTTATTTTTTTTAAAACAAACCCAGTGATTCTCTGATACCCAGGTCCCAGGCAGTAGCAGGGTAGGAGCTGATAGGAGCACCAGCACTTGTCACCTCTGTTTCTGGCCTCCAAGCTCTCCCTTAACCTGCCACAGCTGCAGCTACTCTTGCTGGGAAGGGACTGGGAAATTACACCCCTGTGCTGGGGCAAACGTAGGCTGAATCTGAATCCAGGCAGCATGATGCATATTGCTGTGAATCACACTGCTTCTATGACTTTCGAGTCCCTGGGACTAAAAAAAGCCCCTCACTGCATTTCAGTGTAGAAACTCCGTGCAGCCCCTGAACCTGAGGCTGAAGAATGTACTTGGACAATAATTCTGTGTCTGCTCTGAGCATCCAGCCTTAACTCAAAAGAGAGGTTTTAGACTAGGATCATCTTGCTGCTAAAACTATCATTCTTGCTTTATGCAGAGGCAAGGCTATGTAGAGTAGGTACTTCAAGATTATCAGAACACACCATTATTTCAAAAAGCATGATGAAGTCAGACAGAAGCAATACCATTTGTATACACACACACCTCTATCTATCATCTCTCTCTCGCGCGCGCATATATCTATCTATCTATTACGCAAATTGCTTCTGTGTTTCTTCTTCAGCCAGGTCACTATGAAATGTTACATGCTACAGAAGGTCTAGTCGAGAGGTGGCATCCCTGCCCATGACAGGGAGGTTGGACTAGATGATCTCTAAGGTCCTTTCCAGTCTATGCCATTCTATGATCTTAGTTTTCAAACAAAAGCATCAGTAAATGGTTTAGGATCTGTGTTACACAGCCACTCCAGACAGGATGACACCCGTGCATTGATGTACAACACAGACAATGGTTACCTATCAGCACAAGCCCTGCAGCTGCAAAGCTCAAAAAGCACAACCGCAGCAAAGGATCCTTCTGCTTCATGTCAAAAGCATTGGCCAACCAATACCATCTTTGCAAATGGATTTAATTGTCCCCTTTCTTGCTGAGGCCACATAAGTTCTCTGTGCACAACACCTCACCCATCTTCGTCCCCTCCTATTCTTTTGTGTTGCTCTCCTGACACTTCCCTTCTGTCTTCACTGTATAAACTTGCCATTCTTATTAATGCCTTTCTCTTTGTTCCTTCCTGTCTTGACTTTATAAGGCAAGAACAGCGGAGCAGCATCCTTGGAAAGAGTAAATGTTATTACTAGGAGGGATGACAATTCCGTGCTCCTGAGTTGTAGGCTCCCATCCTTCCGCTGTGTTCCTGGGAGAGTCAGACAAGGCAGCTGAAATCGTGAAGTTACCCATATCACATGAGCTATAAAACCTGGGAAACTGTGTCAGAGAGCTTGAATATCTCAGGCAGATGACTGTGTCATAACAATAAATTTCTTGTCTGAGCTCATTCTGTTTGCAGGTGACAAGTATTTGTGCAGTCCTATGATTTAGCACGGGCCATATGTGTGTGAGTTTGGTGTCAGAAGAAAGCTATATTTACCAGAAACAGTGCTAGTATCTGGCACATCTGACTGCTTGTAAGAAAAAGTGGAGGTTCCCCTGATGTGAACTGCATAAGGTACATGAAGCAGCACGTATCAGACTGACTGGATCCAGAGAGGGAGCTCAGAGCACAAGGCAATGCGGATGACATGTAAAAAAGACATTAACACTCTGGGGAACAGACCAAGCAGGAAATCTTATATTTATTCTGTTGAAAAAGCTGTTATGACAGCTCAGATATATGTCTTGATTATGTTCTGTCATTGTAACATACTATATTATTATTGAGACTTATTTTATTTGGCACGGAAGAAGCCATTATCTCTTCTAAGAAACCTTTGTGAGAAGCAGTGGTTCACCTCCCATTTCTGAGTGAGTCCAAACTGCAGCAGGAACCAGGTGCCACCAGTCAGCTGCACTGGAGCCCACCGGGAGATGGTATCCACCAGCTACCACTGCATTTTGGGTGAAATATTTTTTCCACCCTCCCCTCAAAAGACATGTATCCTATGCTTTTAAGGCAGCATTTTGGCCTCTCTTCAACTCTGTAAGGATGTCAATGTTGTAACTGTTTGACCAATGGCTGTAATACACCAAAGAAAAATAGAGAAAGAGACTGAAGTGTTGTGGGAGCGGCATAAATACATGGGAGTGCTCATGTTACTTATGGGGGTCTCTGCCCTTTCTGTGTGAACCAGCACATGACCGACAGAGCCCATCTCATGCACTAGTTCCTGATGTATTTCCTGGTTCGCTTTTCTTTCTGCATATCCCATGCTCCCTCAATGACACCTAGAGCACAGCAGCTGCTCTGAAGCTCCTGAACTGTTGCATGCAGGTTGGGTGCCAGGTCCCAGGCAGGATTTTAACCACCTAGGGCTTGAGATGAGACTAATTCCCTGTGCAACATCTTTGTGCAGAGTCTGTATAAAGATTCATTTATGTTATTTTTGCTTGCAGGTTATTTTTTTTGTAGAGATTTGAATATGCTCTATACCTATTTCTTCCTGCTTGGATGAAGAAACAGCAGACAAAATACTGCATTGCATGCCAGATTAGAAGCTGCTGAAATATATATGGCCACAGATGTGTGACAACACCTGATGAATACTAATACCAATACTTAGTGTTACAAAACACTCTTAAGTATAAGGGATGTCTTTCCAGCCATCCATCCATCACTCTGCAGAAGGGGTAGGGGAGGTAAATGGACAGGTGGGAGGCTCCCCTTGCCAGTGCCCGCTGTCTTCATCACCAGAGAATGTTTGCTCACTCTCAGCAGAGATGTTAGTTCAAACCCACGGGCAGAGCACCCCTCGCTCCCAGCTCACAAACCAGCCCTGCCTTCCTGTTAAACTGCACTGAAGTCTATGCCCAGCACTGCACCGAGTGGACCAGCTACTCTCTGAGCTGCCTGACCCAGTAACACCTGGCTGACAAGTGAGGAGGAAAAGCCAACATAAATCCTAAATACCTTTGGAAATGATGGCATAGTACCTCATCACCATCTTTACAGGAATAGGAAGATAAATTTGTCTGCATTAAATAAATTATTAAGCATGATTTTTTCACCCGATTCAGCAGCTAAAAGCTTGTAAAATTTGTTTTGCTGGGATGTAACTGGGAAGTACCTGTTGTTTAAGCACCAGAAAGACAGAAGAACATTCTGTGAAGATTCAAGCTTTTTGTTAGTATTTTAAATCCTATTTTATTCACATGTATATGAAAGGCAATAAAGGTAGATGATTAAACAGATGGTCTTTTAATTTCTTTGCTTTTTTATGCTACTTTATGCTATTTCTTGTCGAGGTAGTCTGGTCATATTTTCAGATGTACTCCACAGCAGCATCTTGAAGTAAAACTGTCTGAATGTACAACCAGATTACGCACAACCAATGCAAGCAGGAGCAGTCCTACCTCAGGGACACAGAACACATAAACTGGCGCTCACGCTGACTCCAGCCTGCCGTCCCCTGGTTGCCTTTGATAGTCCAGGGTTTTTTCATCCCTGCTACTTTAGGCCAGCCGGCAACATGCACCTATTGAGATCAACTTAAGTAAAAAAAGATTTGACTGCACTGCTAGTGAAAGCATAGCAAGAATGATAAGCTAACTCACAGATAATCATATTCCAGTGTTATTTGTGTTAAGTATCCAGTGTTATTTGTGTTAAGTATTATTTCAGGCTTAAATTATTTATTTAAAAACAAAACAAAACTCAAAACAGTTAACTGAGATTTTGTATGTTGTTTGTCCAGTTGTCATCTGTTGACAGGGGGAAATGGGTCAGCACAGGAAGCATCAGTAACACAACAGGAATCTCAAGAGGTTTGTTTTGCTTCCAAATCTTTCTGCATGTGGTTTTAGCTTCAAATTAATGCATAAAAGCAGTAAACTCTAGCACTGTAAAAAAGAGTGATGGGTTAGAACACTAGACCTATACAGGATTATGCTCTCTTTGGAGGAAAAATGCAAGGCCTGGTAAGTCTTTAAAGGCTTTAAGAACAGTAGCTATTCAAGATTTATTTCTATGATAAACAAAAAAAATACATACAAACTCAGCATTTTACAATATTAAAAAATACTCACACGTAGGTTTAAATGAATTTATTCCTAAATTAACTACTTCAGAGACATGATCGCAGCCATTAGCAGTTCTTTAATACTGTTAAAATATCTAAATTTAATACCATTAAATTTCTGGTGACAGTCAGAAGTTTCTTTTTATTAATTACCTCTTTTACCATGAAGTATTTTTACATGCTTGGTGTTTCTATTTAATGTGGTCTACTACAAGATAAGCTCTAAGCTGATCAGCTTTCCCATGTAAATTCCAGTAGCCCCAAAGAAACTGGGGTCATAGGATTCAATGGGCTGCTCTGCCCTGACCCAGCTGAGAAGCTCATTATCCATCTTTTGAAATATTTCAGCTGTGGACATGATACACTTACATAACACATACCAGCTCTGCTTTTAAAGAGGAATGCTTGGCAGCTCCTGCCACCACTTAATTCTCTTTCTCCGTAAAGTGTGAACTAGAAATATAATGACGAGCAAAAAAAAAAACCCAGAAAAAACAGTGACCACAAAAGATGAAGAGAAACAATGAGAAGACAAATGAAAGCAGGGAATAATGCTACCTTAAAAAAAAAAAAAAGGTACTAAAAGTATTCCAGTTCTGCTAACTCGTCAACAATCCCCATACTGCATCTCAGCATCTCCCATTTCACCCAGAATCACTTATCTCTACATGTGAAAAGGGAAACTGGAACCACATATGAAAAAACACTGAGGTTGATTTAGCATTTCTGTGCCCAGCAAAGGTTGGAGCGAGGCTGGGGGACTGGTAGGCAGTAGGTCAGGTCCCCCCGGGCCACAGGACACACTCACCCACCAGCTCCTGGCCCCCATGGGAACTGCCCACACCCACTGGTCTCCTGCCAATTTAGGGGTTTAGTTGCCTTCCTCAATCCAGGCCAAGGAGACAAAAAGCAGGATGGTAAAGCTTGCAGGCTCACATATATTTCTTTAGTCTGGAGCACCTAGATCCTTTATCAATATTGTGATTCTCCCTAAAAATTCACTGTGGTTTAGAAAAGTTACAAAGGAAACACATACCTTGCTTTCTGGCCCTGATTTAGTGAGCATTTTGGTGTCTGTGTAATGTTACTCATGCAGATAGTGCCATTTTCTTAAGAACAGAAAGACGTGAGTCAAGTGTCACCACAGGCTGTTTTTCACAGGTCAGAGCTGAATTTTAATATCCTACCAAGGTTATACAATTGCTAGAGACATCTGGACCTAATACCAAAATGTTCCCTATTGCAATCTGTGCGTGCGTGAATATTCTTGTGCCAGAATATTTATTTTAAACTGTCTCCCAGAGAAAGAACAATAAGTTCAGGGAGATATAATTTTTTCGATTATTTTTCTTTCAATAGTAAACACACCTCAGAGAAATCAAAACAAACAATTTGAATGGCAATGTTGAAATAATGCTTTTACTCGCTGCCTAGTTAGAACTCATACAGAACGGTTGCATTTGCCCTAATTAATGGCCCATTTTCAGGAAAAGCTTTAATTAACAGCTGACATTTAAGCAGCACTGCAATGTGCTGTGCAATTATCACCTGGCCTACTTCTGTGTGATTCAAATGCTCTTGGAGGAAAAGGCACAATGTGTGGTTTTTTTCTTTTCCTCTGAAAGTTTTACAGAACAGAGTGGTGACAGAGAACTAAGGAAGAGGGAGGAAACATAGCCAGATCTTCAAAGGATGGAATTTTTCAGTACAGTTAGCCTGACCCAGTGACAGTTGCCCCCTCAAAAGAGTGGTCTGAGCCCATTCTTCCATTGGTGAACCGTAACCAGATCGAGGACTTTGCAGAGCAAGAACATGCTTTACGCTACCTGTTCAAATGGCTCTAGACAGCATGCCATAACTTAAGCAGCTTTTAATGTTTAAACACATCAATATTTGCTGGGTCATTGAGACCGTGAGAAAATGCCAACCTGTGGCCATGCCAAACCTTTCTCCTGCTCTCTGGCCTGATGAATATTTCACTGTGCTGTACCAAGCGAAACAGCTTTCAGCATAGGAGGTCTGGGCTCCTTTCTGTCAGCTTCCCAGGAATACACTGCAGCCTGATGAGCAGAGCACCTTCCTCAGAGAAATGAGCTGGTTTTCTTGGGCAGAAGGCGGCATTCAGCCTGGCTAGGTGACTATTCCCATGCCCTGCTACAGAGACAGGTGTTTCTTTGCCTCTTCTTCCAGCCATGTCTTTGTGGAGCCTAGCTTCAGCTCTGCTGGTTCTCACCAGGCCTGCAGGGTGCGACCCTTAAATGCCATGGGCAGAGAACATAAAATCAACACATCGTGGTAGGATGAGTATGAAGCTACATGGGAAGAGTTAGCCGTTTGCAGACATCTCCAGTGACTGAGACTTGTGTCGAAAATAACTCGTCTTGTGTGCTGCTGGCTTGGATTCTTGAGGCGGATGGGCTGACACAGGAGCGCCTGATAAGGTTGTACTCCTTAGGCATGCACGGTGACTGCCCTGTTCTCAGACAGCCCGTGCCTAACAAAATCCAAGCAAATTTAACTTGGCATACAGGCCTGTGTTTAGAAAGCTGTGGCAACTCAGGGGTATTTCAGATATCTGGAGTGGGGACAGGAGATAGCTGGGGTGGTAGTCTTGTTAGCTAGCCTGACATAAATTGTCTTTTCTCATAAATCACAGCTGTCAAGCACCAAGGGGATTTGGGAGCTTCGAAGGTTAGGCTCTGAGAAGAAACAAGATATCATGACTTCGGATCCAGAAACCTAAATTTTAGAAATATTTCAGAATTTTAGAAATAGAATGCAGGTATCCATGTGTTTTTTGTGGATCTAATATTTAGAGTATGCATTAGGCCATCCTTTAGTCTGTTACACGTCCATACAGAGTTGGTGATATTTGCCTCCTAAAAATTATAGTTAAGGGACCCTTTAGGGATTGGTTAGTATCAAGTAATTCCTGAGATGTAAGCCTGGATCTTTTATTGGTTTGTTCCATGGCTCTGAAAGGAATTTGTAAAAATAGCATGAGGGAACTCTATATCTATTGGAATTCAATATTTCAGTCTGGTAGCCTTGGATCCAAGAGTGAAGTGTTGCTCTTTTAGCCAGTACACAGTCACCAGTTTCTGGGTCAGTGATAGGGAATGGGGCACATGCTAAATAATTCAGGTGTGACCTGACTCTCCTAGGGCAGCACTTCTTTACAATGCAGGGAGAAATGATTGAAAACAGTGGGATTATTTGCATGAATAATAATAAGAAGCTTTTCAGGACTGCGCATTCCTTTCTTTTTCTTTTTTTCCTTTCTTCTTATTGTACAGTCAAACACGCAGGGACTAGTGTCACCATCCTGCTGGGGGTTACATCCTGTGTCTGTTTCCAAAGTGTCTGTTTTTCCCATTCATCTCTTCATTTTCCTACAGTCCTCATTCTGCACTGAGTACATCCTATTCTAATTATCCTGTTGCATGTGATACAACACAATAAAACTACAAGTGAGGCAAACTTGTTTATAGACCTGGAGGTCAGGTTTGTGCTACTTTCACTAAGTGCTGCTAGGTGGCAATATGTTACCTAGAAAACCAACCACCATCGCTCTCCTCTGCTTCAGACCTAGCTGAGACGTGTCTGGGACTTGCTCTGCTTCAGAAGGGGACGAGGCCTTGGAGGAGGACCTGGTGAGAGCTGCTTCACTCACGCATTTCTAACTCGGTACTGAGATTTTCCAGAAAGAAAGATAGGATGGAATCCTACTGGGAAAATCTCTCTTCTGTGAAACCAAGAGGAAAAATGAGAGGCAAGCCTGCCTCTTTCAGTATTTCTGTTTATATGGGGAGTGTTGTAATAACGGAATGAATCCTTTTGTTGCATAAAGATACTGCCACCTGTCATGAGAGTATTTTATATTCTCACAGGTATCTCTTAACAATACAAAATTGAAACTAGCTGTTCAAAGTGCAAGGATTTTGTTTTTCCAAATGTGTGATTACTGGAAATCTTCTACATGTTTATTCATAGTATTTAATCAACTAGACCAACTTCAGGACATTTGTATTGACAGTTGTGTTGAAAAGCAGCTTTAATAAAGGTGGAGAAGACTCATTTCCAGTTAAATCTTTGAGCCATGCTGCAAATACTTAAAACTGAGTCATCTTATGTATATTAACAATGACATAGTAATAAAGACTGTCTCGTATTTGCATATTGCTTTGAACACACAAAGCGATTTACATTGAAACAAGCATTTATTTCCCTTGATCTAGCTCCTGGTGTGGCAGCACATGTTCTTCCAAAGAAAACCAGTAGAAGGGCATAGAGGACAGAGCTGTGTGTGGTGGTGCCAGCTTTAATTTTACACAAAATAACAGTTTAAGGATTACTCTCTTCTGATACCAGGGTGGTTTGCAGCTGGCCCAGCACTCAGTGGAGAGCAAGAGCGGCAGGAGGTCCATGAGAAGGTGCTTTGCTCCTGGCTGAATCCTCCTGGCAGAAGTGTGTATCCTAAGCCGAGCGACTTAAGGCGAGACGTTGTTCTGTGACGGTGGAGAAATTATGGTTTTAATTACACTGGCTTGGATAGAAACTCTAGGCTTGTTTTTCAGCCATGCAGGCAACTCGAGCAGGAAACACAAGTAATAACGACCTGCTCATACAACAAACTTGGAGCTAACAAGCACCTTCTGCGGCAAAAACTGCTTAAATTTAGGCAGAATTTTCAGTGCCTGGGGTCACCTCGGAGCTGACAAACTTGCGGCAAAACGGCTTAAATTGAGTAAGAGTTTTCGGTGCCTGGGGTCACCCTAAGTGGACGTGGGCACAGAGCGCA
>NW_009701740.1:0-814 GCF_000703405.1 Apaloderma vittatum
TTAATGCCATTACAGCTGCCAGAATCTGTAATTCCTGGGATTTATACTTGCTCACAGAAACATTATTTTTTTTTTTTCTTCTTCCTGGTTCTGCTAGGTATAGCATTATATCTTCAAGTGTCAATTTAAAAAATAATTTCACTAACATGCAAACCAAAATTAATCTAGCTATTATTCTTTGCAGGATGGGTCAAAAATGTGACTGCATTTGCATTTATTTCACTTCTTTGAAAGCACAGGATTATGCTCAGCTCTTGGGCTCCTCCTGCATGAGACCCTTAGCAGGATGTCACGTCCACGAGCCATTTGCCATGTTGCGGGTATGGGGCTGACTTAAAACACCTGGGTATCGTTTGTGGTGTCAGCTAGAGCCTCTGTGGAACTGATGCCATCTGTTTAGGATATGAGTGGGGTTTCTTACAGAAATCTCTACCTTCTTGAGCAAATATGGACTTACTGAATGTTCTCTCTAACAATCAGTATAAAATCTAAGCACTGCTTAAGCTTGTCTTAAGGCCTGTGTTAAGAATCTGGGAAGTATACGATCCTTTGCAGGGTGGAAAATTTCATCTCTGGTACGAAAAAGAGATTTGAAAATTGTGGTACCAAGCAGATAGCTGAAAAGCAGCTTGGGGGGCTGGTTAGCTCAGTCAGTTGAGCATAGCACTAACAACGCCAAGGTCACGGGTTCGATTCCCGGTGGCGTCCCTGGCGACAGCGAGGCTGGATTAAAATGATCTCTAAGGTCCCTTCTAGCCTAGGCCATTCTATGATTTATGATTCTTCATAGATGAGGTACTGTAAAGCAGTGTGC
>NW_009701741.1:0-62731 GCF_000703405.1 Apaloderma vittatum
CAAGACTGGTCCCAGTACTGGTCCTTGAGGGGCTACACTTGTAACTGGCTTCCACTTGGACATGGACCCGTTGACAGCCACTCTTTGGGTGCAGTTGTCAAGACAGTTCTTTATCCAATCCTGTATTTTATCAGCTCGGGGACCAGGATGTCAGGCAGGACAGTGTCAAAGGCTTTGCTCAGGTCCAAGTAAATGACATCAGTTGCTCTTCTCTTGTCTGTTGATGTTTTGACCTTCTCATAGAAGGCCACCAGGTTTGTCAGGCACGATTTGCCCTTGGTGAAGCCATGCTGACTGTACCCAATCACCTCTTCATTATTCTTCTGCCTCAGCAGTGCCTCCAGGAGGATCTGCTCCATAATCTTACCAGGCACGGAGGTGAGACTGACTGGCTTATAGTTCCCTGGTTCATCCTTCTTTCCCTTCTCGAAAATGGGGATTATATTTCCCCTTTTCCAGTCAGTGGGGACTTCACTGGACTGCCATGACTTTTGGAATATAATAGAGAGGGGTTTAGCAACCTCATCTGCCAGTTCCCTCAGTACCCATGGGTGTATCCCATCAGGTCCCATGGACTTGCACACTTTCAGGTTCATCAGATGGTCACGAACCCGATCTTCGATTATGATGGGCAGTTCTTTCATACACCCTCTGCCATTGTCTTCTGTGACTTTGGGAGTGTGGCTGGAGCCCTTGCCAGTGAAGACAGAGGAAAAGAAGTCATTGAGAACCTTGGCCTTCTCCAAATCACTTGTCATCAGTTCACCCATTTCCTTGCTGAGGGGTCTGAGACCTTCCCTGGTCTTTTTCTTACCATTAATATACCTGTAGAAACTTTTACTGTTTCCCTTGATCTCCCTGGCTAGATTTAATTCTAACTGAGCTTTCGCTTTTCTAACCTGGTGTCTTGCTGCTTGGGCAGCTTCCTTATATGCCCCCCATTCTAGCTGTCCTATCTTCCAATCCTTGTAAATTTTCTTTTTGCGTGACAGCGTGTCCAGGAGCTCCTTGCTTATCCAGGCAGGTCTAGCGTTATTTCCTGCCTTAGTTTTTGTCAATATTCTTTGCTCCTGGGCACAGAGAAGGTGATCCTTGAATACTGACCCAGCTGTCCTGGGCCCCCCTTCCCTCTAGGGCTTTGGCCAGCAGATCCCTGCAGCGATCAAAGTCTGCGTGCCTGAAGTCCAGGGTCGTAAGCCTGGAATACACCCTCCCAGTTGCCCTGAGGATCTTGAATTCTGTCACTTCACAGTCACTGCAGCCAAGGCTGTTGCTGAGCCTCACGTTGCTCACCAGCCCTTCCCTGTTGGTGAGAACAAGGTCCAGCATAGCACCTTTTCTTGTTGGTTCCTCTACCATTTGGAGGAGGAAGTTGTCATCAGTGGATTCCAGGAACATCCTGGATTGCTGACGCCTTGCTGTGCTGTGCCTCCAGCAGATGTCGGTGATTAAAATCCTTCACAAGGACCAGGGCCTGTGAACGCGATGCCACTTCATAGCCACTTGCTATGGTATGTTAGCATTTAGAGGGTAGCTAAAAAGGGGTATAAAAAGATAGTATTTTTAAGTGGAACTTTTTGTTTTAAGTCCATTGTAGTGGATTTCGCCTTTAGCATAGGTTGTCAAATTTAAATAAAATAGCTTTGCTAATAAGTAGTATGAGTATGTATTGCTCTCGCCGATCTGGGTGCAGTTCTGCGAAGCAGCAGCAAAGGACATTCACTCTCAACCCTTAGTGGTTGCTTGGTACTTTGGCTTTTGACTCATTGCAAGAAGAGCAGCAGATCCAAGAATCACAGAACACTTTGCGTGGGGGCATGTTATGAAACTGTAAGTGCCTTGCTGTATTCTGCTTAAAAATTGTGATAAATTAAAATGTTGAAACATTGAGAGGAATAATCCAGCAACACCCGTAATGCTTCATATAAGAAGCAAACGCTGGTTTATTGTAGAATATCTTGGTGTATGTGCTTCCCATCCCAGTGGGAGACTGCAGAAGATAGTCTGTAATCAGATCCCTACAGCTCCACGTTGCTCAGTGCATCTGTCTAGAATCTGGCAGTGTCTCACTTTATTCTACTGTTTGTATTGCTCTCTCCAAGATGGATTTCTTCATCTGAAACCATACAAATGCAAAGTAAGGCTTGCGAGCTACCTTTATAAAAAGACACATTACTAGTTTCAGTCAACTGATATACCAGTTTAACATATTTTCTGGATGTAAGCTTTAGCTTAATCAACATAAGACATGAGGTGATGGTATTACCTATTGGGTTTTTTGCTTGCATTGGTTACAAGATTGCAGAAAGTACTTTGATTCAGATGCTGATTGTAGTTAAGCAGTTAAAAACAAATTGATTATTTAGATATGGTATTTTTTATTGATATTTTTCCCTGAAAGGGGGAAAAATCCATTAATCTTGTTAATACTGTTTCCTACCTACTTGATAACCAGTCAAAATATGTTAAAAAAATTAATATATGCAAGATAATTAAATGGACTAGATAGGCATTGCAGACAATTCATAGCTGTCTTGGGAGTACAGAGGATAGAGTATCTCTCTCCACATAGATGAAAACAGGAAAAAAGTTTTAGATGGCTCATAAGCCTGATTTTATACTTTGGTCACTCTTGAGAGCAAGAGGAAGAAAATTTGGGTTTTTTAGCAGGCCCCTTAAATACCATGTATGTATGGGATCTTTTGTGGTTTACTTGCTTAAGAACTTTGTGTCCAGTAGGGATGGACAAGAAAGGATGGAATATTTGGTCTGCTTTTTTGTGGTTATCCATCTATAAAATGTTTACTCCCATTCTTAGCCATAGATTTTAGATGGATTACAGTAGCAGCAACACTGTGGGGAATGTTTGGAAGGTATAACTGACACCCTACAAATCTGTCAGTTGCATTAATTTGTAAAAATGTTTGTTCATATCATCTTCGGGGGTTGTATTTTTCAAGATTATTGTGGAACATTTATCCATTCACTATCCATGTTACAGTTACTCAAAGACATATTTAGCATATTTAAAACGTAAATATGTGTGTATGCCATTTTCTTATGCTCTTTTATGGCTTTGTAATTTTATTAATGCTGTGAAATGCTCATCCTGAGAATATTATGATTTGATTACTCATCCTTCATCTCCTAGATAATCCTCACAGCCTTTCCATATTCTACTTTGACCAGTGTGTCGTGGATAGAATGATGCATTTCACCCATTAGAGAGAAGTAGCAACACGTTTATTGATACATTCTGGCTACTTAAAGTTTGATAGTAAAGGCAACAGTGATTTAACAAGACTCAGTGGCAAGGTACACTTGATTACTTGCTGCATAGCGTACAGTGTCAGACAGAAATGTCATGGAGAACCTCTCATTGAGACATGAGACTCAGAAAGGACACCCTTGCATTCTAAATTCCTCAGAAGGGAGTTCAAGTGTGGCTGGATCTAGACTTAGTCCTAGGCTTAATCAGTGGTTTATATCTAAAAGTTTATATGTGCTCAATCAATCCTTCATATTGTTTAGGTAGGATCTCAGAGTTTAGCATGCTATTAATTACTTACTGAGAATTTGTTGTGGGCAAGGAATCTATACCTTGAGAGGTGTCCCTGGTCAAGGTGAGATCCTGACCTGCAGCCCACTGCCGTGCAGGACAGCTCAACAGGCCCTGGGCTGTCCACTCTGTGGCATGAGATAGTTGGCTTATAGTCATACATACTGACTACAGGTGTTAGTTTCTCCCAAATTTGGTTTGAGTTGGACGTTGACCAGCACTGTGGTTAGATGGGTGCATTGCTAAAATTAGGCCTTGCCTATTGTGGTGTTATCCCTCTTCCCTGGTCCCACACGCCCAGACTCATCCATTACCGTTGCTGCTTGTGGTTATCACTTAAGCAGGATTATGGGAAATAAAGGTTGGGTTGTGAGGGGGGAGCACAGTGTCAAGCATTATACAGCCCCTTATCTGAGAGAAGTACCTTACAGTATGGACACAAGGAGAAATAGCAGTGACAGTAATACAGCTCTTGCTGTGACTGTCTGGTTATATGCAAGACGGTATTTATGTGTAGTATCTTGTTTTATATCTTTTTAGAAAGAAGTAGGCTGGTTTCAGACAAGCATATAATCTTTGTTTTGTATATCAAGTATGACATTTTTATTTTTTTCTTTTGTTTTATATCTTACATAATTTTAATCAGCCAGCCCAGTAGAGTTGGTAGGTTGACAATCAAGTGAAGCAGGCTTCTGTATCAGGTATTATTTGAGGTTCTAGAATCACTCAGCAGCTGGATTTTCCCATATTTAATTTAGGCTTTTCATTCTGTTAATAGAAATGGAATTTTTGTATTCTGACATTGTGACTTCAGTTTATTCATCAGCTGTCTTTGTTTCATTCTGTAACTCAGTAGAACAGTAAATGAAAAGTTATGTATTGTTTTAGTTACTGGGGTGGAATTTTCTTAAAATGTCATTCTTGAGTTGCTTAGTTTCAGAAGCTTTGTATCAGCTTTATGAAATACAGTATGTTTTAGCTGTCAAAGTAATGTTTGTTTTGTGCATCCATCTTCTACAGATCAGCAAAAGCTGAAGGGTTGATTTCTTTGCAGTCTAGCTTGTATAGATAACAAGAAAGCATGTAGTTTTCTCCTAGTAACCTCTTATTATTATGTGGTTTGTGAATAATGCACAATTAATGCAGAAAGTATTCAGGTGTCATGATAGCTTTAGATACTGAAGTAGTAGACTGTCTTCTGTTCCTTGAATCTAAAAAGAAACTGAAATATACTGATCCTCTTAAGCTATAGAACTGAAATCCTGAAAAAGATATTTTCATGTAATTTGTTTTAATAGACTTTGTAAGCTCAAGGGGACCACTGACACTGCAAGATTATGATGTTACCTTGCCAAGCTGCTTATGAGAAAAAGCAACAGAATTTTCTTTGAGCAGTTTGCAAGCAGACTTTTCCAATACAGAAGAGGAACCTTCAATACAAGTGTTGGGATTTACAGAAGGGACAGTCAGGGTGGATTATATGTTACCAGTTTTGTTTTGTTTTGTTTTTTCCACTGTTCTGCTTTTTCACCCCTTCATATAGACCTACAGAAATAGCACTTAATACAGTAAATATTAGACTTTTATACAGGTTTGGAAGTACTTTGTGAGGTACTTATTTAACAAAAAAATTATTGTACTAAACCAAGTTTGTTTAAATGTATAGTAAGTCCAGGCATAGAAGGAAAAAAGTGACTGTATGTAGTAGTTTTAAAATTTTAGGTCAAAATTATATTAGTGATGAAATTGCTTACGATTGCTTTTATGTTTGTATTCTTACTTCTGGCTAGAATCTGCAAACATAATGAAATACTAAGGAATTTCCAGTTGTGTTCCAAAGAAAAAGGGCAACCTTTGCATGAGTAAATCATGAGTACAGGAGTATAATCTATATTTGTCAGGTTTAGAAGCAGCAGCTTCTTAAGTAGCACATCATCTACTAAATGCAGTCATTACCTTCCCAAATCCAAGTTTTGTATTGAGCTGACATTCTTCATTTGAGTCAGTTTTCTCTAGCAGTTTTGAAAAGTTTCCCATTTTCATCTAAAGGTTCTTATGCTCCTTGGGAAAGGCAGTAAGGTGACACTTGGCAATGGGAATGAAGAAAATCTGAACAAAGAACGCCAGTGTTGTTGTTTTTTCCTGTTTAGTCATCGATAGATTTGGGCGTATCTGAATGCATTAGCTCAGTGTGAATATTCATCTGGAAGCTATAGATTTAACTGCAATGATGAATACTCCCTTTTGATTTACATGCTTTGTGGATTCTGAACCTGAACTTTAAAACAAAAAAAATCTTGAAAGCATAGGTTAGGTAAAGATGTCAAAAGGCATTGAGAGTTTTTGCTGAGGAAGAAAAATAATTGGGTCCAAGAAGTTTGACAGTTACTGAATTTATATAACTTCCTGGGAAAAAGTGAAATAAAATGAATTACAGGACTACCTAGGAAGTAGAGAGAGTATTTCTTTTATTCAAAAAAGCCCACAGATTTGCGACATTTGTTTACTTTCTTGGTGTTCAATGTAAGAGCATTTTCATAACTTTGCAGAGGATAAGGGGGCCGGTTAGCTCAGTGGTTTGAGCGTGGTGCTGACAACAATGACTGACACCGAGGTCGCAGGTTCGATTCCCGCTCGGTCCCCATGTGTTGCCAGGTCTAGTCGAGAGGTGGCGTCCCTGCCCATGACAGGGACTAGATGATCTCTAAGGTCCCTTCCAGCCTAGGCCATTCTATGATTCTATGATATAGTTAGAAGCCAGTGCTATCTGGTAGTTGTACAGAGTTAAATGAATTACATGAAGTCTGGCTGTCTGGGGATGTTACCATGTTAAGAAATAGATATATTAATACAATATAAAATTAATAAATTAAAAAATATACCTTTTGAAGGCTTGCACTTTGCAGCTAGAAAAAGCTGAATAGGAAGAACTGGCATGTCATCAGAGTTTTTAGTTAATTATAGGAGTTCCAGAAGGACAGGGAACTGCTGGAAAGAGTCCAGCGCAGAGCCACAGAGATGATGAAGGGAGTGGAACATCTCCCTTATGAGGAAGGGCTGAAGGAGCTGGGTCTCCTTAGCTTGGAGAAGAGGAGGCTGAGGGGTGACCTCATTAGTGTTTATAAATATGTAAAGGGGGAGTGTCAGGAGGACAGAGCCAGACTCTTTTCAGCGATGGCCAATGACAGCAAAAGGGGCAACAGATGCAAGCTAGAGCGTGGGAGTTTCCACATAAACATTAGGAAAAACTTTTTCACTGTGAGGGTGACAGAGCACTGGCACAGGCTGCCCAGGGAGATTGTGGAGTCTCCTTCTCTGGAGACATTCAAAACCCATCTGGACACGTTCCTGTGTGACTTACTCTGGGTGATTCTGCTTTGGTGGGGAGGTTGGAGGTCCCTTCCAACCCCTAACATCCTGTGAGTCTGTGTGTGATTCTGTGAATTAATTTTATAAACAAAATTTGAGTAGTTTCTTTCTTACATTGGCAGCGTTAAAGTGAAATGTTCAGAATTCCTGTTTAAAATAACTCATATTGCTCCTTGAATATACCTTTTCAATTTCTGGAAATCTTTTGCTGCTCATTAATTTTCATCTGTGATCATTTTAACCTATATTTTTTCATCATATTATAGGGAGTGGAAGGCACAGTTTTTGATAGCTGTCCTTCCACTGAATGCCTCTGTAATCAGCAATTTTTATCTATTAAGGTCTTCTTACTAGAATGATTGTACTGTCACAGTCATGCAAGAAGAATGATCTAGCTGTTTGCGACTACAGCATACTGCTGCTTCTTTTTCCCACTTCGTAATTTTGTGTTTTATGTACCTAAATCTTTCATATGTCTAGGACAAATATCTGGCCAGGATAAGGAGAGAATCATAATTGTGACGACCTCTAGAAAGTAAAACTACTTGGACACGAGACTGCTGTGTTAATTTACCATGGTGCAGATCTGCCTGCCTGCGTTCAGTTTACCCAGCAGAACGTGATTGTGCATAGAGGACGCCTGCTTCTTGCTGCCTCCTTGCCTCTCTCCATGCAGGTGACCAGTCAGCTCTTGGCATATTAATGCAGAGCAGCTCAAAAACATCATTCACCAAACTGGGCACTTATGTATGCAGCTCATGCCCTCTGAATCTTGCCAATGAAATGCTTCTGTACAGAAGTCTTTGTTTTGCTGCATGCATTCATTTAAAGCTCCTGGCTTTTACAAAGGCCTCTTCAGTGACTCTTGCTTGTCAAGGTTGCCTCTAAAGAAACCACTCTTTGAGTCTGTCTTCGTGATACTTTATGCCTCTCAACCCAGAGACCTTGGCACAAGCTTCCAGAACCTTGAGGAGAAAACATGGAATTTGAAGCAAAAGGTGCGGGGAAGAGATGAAGCCATTCCTTAGCTTTGCGTCTCTATTATGAGGATGGGGGTATTCCTCCTGCATCTTGGCCTCTAAGCTATGGTTGTGAGGTGGATACAAGTCCTCCAACACAGACTGAAATCTTCAGTTATGGCACATTTGAGGGACAGTTGGGACTAGACTTAAGTTCATGATCCAAAAGCCAAAGAATGAGAGACCTGAGTTCTTTGGAAACTGCAGCGCTTTTTTGTGTTTAAAAAATAATACTGTATATATCCAGCCCATTGAAGGTCTCCTGTGTGGGAAGTGCCTTGCTTCACAGCTCTAGCCAAGAAGCCTGTGGTGAGCAAAGGGCTGTGTGGTAGGAAGCTCATACCCAGAATCCACTTCACACCTGTGATGCAGCTTGCAGGTGTCACCGGGAGCTCCCTCCCCACAGGCTGGCACAGTGTCCTGACCTGCTGCAGCACACCATGCTCAAATTGATCCACAGAGATTATCAGATTTCTGACTGAAATATATCTTGCTAGCCAACAGAAGTAATTTCTGATTATGAGGCTCTTCTGGATTTAGAAAATTCCCTTCATCTCTCTTCTTTTTTTTTTTTTTTTTTTGTGTTTCCAGTGTTGCAATGCATCTGTCACATACAAAGGCGTATTGGGATTTTTTTGGGAGGATATCGAAACTTCAGTGTACCTTTGCAAGAAAGTATTCAAAGAGCCTGTGGGCAGATATCGGAGATAATTAGGAAGTAGCTGGAGCTGCTGCAGGCTCGAGGGATGTTTGCAGGCTGCAGAATGTTCCTACGGGAGAGAAATTGCTCTGTAATTACAGGCAAGGTCAGCGCAGTCAGTTCAATGAAAAAGAGAGAGCAAGAGCTGGAGTTCCCTCCCGTGAAGATCTCTGAATGTCATTAATGAGACACAGTTGCTACCACTTTTAAAATAAATATCCCCTAAAGTACACATTGTGTTACACCTTCTCTGTGCTGCTGAGGATTGCAGCCCTTTCTTGAGAGAGGAGATTCACACTTGTAAGAGAAGTTTTTGATCATGCTTCACATTTCTTCTAATCTCTACAGATTTTCAACACAGTGGTGCAAATCTCCAGTTTGTTTAAAAGGCTCATACGTGTTATTTGTACATTTTTCTTTCTTGAACAGGTCTTTCAACATCTATCTGAAGTATTTCAGCCTACTTCCATTTATTTGAACATGGCACATATTTTCATGGCTGATGGGAGCCTAGGCTCCAGGACGTTGTAGTAGCCATTTTAAATTCATCCTCAAGAGTCAAACTTTACTTCCCTCTCTCTGAGGGCAAAGCTCTGAGTTCAGAAATACTCTGTGCCCAGAATTTGTCATCAGAGGCCTTCAAGTGGCAATATTACTTGCAGGTACTCCTCCCTTCTGTTTCTTACTTGCGCTGTATGGCTCCACCTTCTCCATTTTGCCAGTGCAACTGAATATAGGACCATGCTGGGATTATGTCAGGGACTGATTCAATTTAAAAAAGGAAAAGCTTTTGAACACAGTTCAGACTGATTGAAATTTAGGCTACTGTGGTGCCATACCCCGACTCCTTTCTCACATTGGCAATAGTGCATTGGCTGCATGGTGAGTTCACCAAGGGAAGCTCTCTTAAAATTGGTTGCTGATTCCGGAGAGTAGGTCTTTAGCATGATCGGTTTCCTGAAGTGCACACCTGGGAGAGTGCTAACACTTGTGTTAGGAAAGGCTGGAACAGTGTGGCTTGTCACAAGGGAAACTGACAATGCAGAAGAATACAGTGAGCTAGATTTATATTGGTTAAACTCTTGTGAATATTCATTTCTGAAGTTTCTAATTGGATCATTTCTCTGAAGTAATTCAGAGCGTTGCACCTTGAACAATCACCCTGGCTCAAGTGAGGAGCGTGGTGTGCTGTGCTAGGGACTGAGAAAGAAGTGATCAGAGCTGTAGGAGCAGAAATAGCTTCCATTTGTCTTGCAGCTGAATCTTTGGTGTTGTGAAATCTAGCCTTCAGTTGTTTTTCTGGTTTGCTTCCCTGCCATATAAACATAACAGATCTAGTATTATTTGAATCAGAAATTTCCCATGAGTGTGTTTGACCAGTAACTGATTAAAGGGACTTGCAGCGATTCTTTGACAAGTGGATAGAATATTTATTCACCTGAAGTATGAACTATTTACCTCACTTCCTCTGTGGGCAGGGATTTTAATATGTACTGTATTTCAGGTCTTTAGGCCTCCACCTTTTGGGGAATGTGTATAAATTTGGCAGCTCACAATTAATAGCTTCTAACAGTTTGCTTAAGGCATTTAAAAATGTTTCCTGCTTGTTCTTCATAACTGTATTTTTACAGTTAACTCCCATTTAGTCTCATGGTGTAGCATCAAACATTGAAAATGGAGTATTTGTAAAAGTTCTAGTCTAGTTTTCATATAAGATGACTATACATGAAAAACGATCTTATACTTTAAAAATGAGTGTATGCAACATACACATACTGCCTTCTCCTCTGTTAAAGGAACCCAAGAGGGTCATTCAGCACATCAGAAATGCTGATCAGTTACTACTATTTTTTTATTTTCTCTTTTCTGAGTGTAACTTGGTGGAGGAGGTGGTTTTTAGTCAGAATATTGAAATGAATTTTGTCAGTATTCACAATGAACTTCTGCTGAACAGCCGCTAATACAAACTTCACTTCTGTCAATATGCCAACAAATGCATTTTCTGTCAGTTTTATTTGCTTAACCATGTATGAGTGCAATAAAAGTAATATTAAGGTGTCTGTATTAATAATCTGGCAGTTATTATTACAGTGCTTGGTGTTACACCTTTATTATGTATGTGTTTCTGTGCAGCTGTGCTGAGGCTACAGATTTTATGTCTCTGTTTAGCTTGACTGACTGTCTTGCCCAGACCATGCAGCTGTCCTAGGGTAGGGCAAGAGCCTCTACAGTTACCCAAGGATGAATATGGTGAAGCAAAAAAAAACATTTAAACCCAAACAGAACAAAAATCAAGCATCTTTTAACTCTTTTTTTTCTTTTTTTTTTCCCTCTCTCTGCTCTTCCTTCATTTTTCTAGGGCTGAAGAACATTTTTACAACCACTAGCTTACTCATATTTGTTTAGAATCATGTTCTCTAAATTAATTTTGCATTGTTGTGTAATATGAAAGTTGTTAACCTCAGTGACTTTTATTACAATGGAAGGTGAGTAAAGCAAAGATAATTAGAGGAAATGAGTGAAAGAAGATGAAAACCATTACTTTTTCAGGTCAAAATTACATTTTCCCGCTATGGAATTGGCCCTTTTTAATGGAAGAAAAAAGAGATCCTTTTGCCTCCAAGCCATTTATCTTTTCTTGTATGTACTTCAGCCTTTTAGAAATTGAGTGATTAATTTTGTTAAATCACGTTCTTTCCTTTTGGATAGGATTATTAAATATAATTTATGTTACTTTATATGCTGGACTAAATAAAATGTATCCTCTTGCAAGCTACTAGCTCTGTAGTAATTTAGCCTGTAATATAGTGACTGTACTACAGAATGTGCCAGTTTTGTAGCACAGTATTTAGCAGTAACGTTGAAGTTTACCCCCTCAGTAACGTTGAAGTTTACAGTCACCACTTGATAGCTGATGGGATCACCTGCCTTCAGCTTGTACAGAACTAGCTGTGGCTAGATACTTCAGAACAAAATGCAAGTTCATGAGCTCGCATTTTTTTAAAGTATCTTGCTATCTTCATGGATACTGTTGTGTATTTTTTCCTTCTTAGACTGTCAGGGGAGGGGAAATGCAGTTTTCTTTGACCTCATGCAAGTTTGACAGGAAGGAAATCTGGTTAGGCTGAAAAATCCTAAAATCTGGTAGTTTGACTCTTCAAAGACTGTAACTTGTGTTTCTTTCCATAAGATGTTTGGGCAGCCAGAATGTTCAAAATGCAGGCTGTGAGTCTTTTTTGTCTTTTTTTTTCTTTTTTTTTTTTTCTTTTTAGGATACTGATTTATAAATAGTGTGTACTCACCTTAATTTTCCTTTTCTTCTGTCCTTCCTCTCTACCAGCCTTCTTTTATCCTCACCTTCAGATACTCTGTTCTGGAGCCTTGAAGAGTAGGGTTTTGAATAAACATAAAATGCTGAAAAGCTTGCTGCAGTATTGGTACACTTGGCTGTGCATGACTTCTTTCTGTCAACAAAACAGACACCTCAATGAAAGATGCATGAGAACAAGCAAATATTTTTCTGGTTGTCCAACTGTGGCTTAACACACTTTATATAATTTAGTGGAAACAGATAGGAGGTAAAAATGATGAGTTAAATATTGAAAATAAAATGTGAGATCCACTGTTAATAAGCCCATTGTTAAAATTTATACCTAAATTTATTTCTGTAATGTGGAAACATAACTTTTTGCTGGTTTTGCATTCAAGAAGAGCTATGCTTTTGAAGGAATATCAGATAAAGTACTTGTGGATCTGGTTAGCTCTGTTGGTTAGAGGGTGGTGCTGATAACACCAAGGCGGTGGGTTCGATCCCCATGTGTCGCCTGATCTAGTTGAGAGGCGACCTTGCCCATGACAGGGAGGTTGGATTAAATGATCTCTAAGGTCCCTTCCAGCCTAGGCCATTCTATGATTCTTTCCTGTGTCACAGTTCGAATTGTTTTTGACTCCTTAGGTGTCTTTGCTTAAGAAATGTTTTAGATCACTGGGCCTAGACTCAAAACAGTATTCGAGGATGAGTTCAAGAAACATCTCCCTTTGTTCAGGGGAAAATCCAGAGCAAAGATATTTCCAGGTACCTTTTAAGTGAGTGTAAAGGAGTGTCCCAGTAGAGCTAGAAATAATTTACCATCAAAAATAAATATTTTTTCAGACTCCAGTGTACTTCTATGGTTAGCCCTTGCCCTGCTCTGAAAGAGAAGATGCATATATTTTGATTATAAAATATCTGCAGTTAAAAATTTAGTTTGGATGAGTTCCATCTTGAAGGCCAAGTTTTCTTTATATGGGGAGCTAAAACTGAATTCAAATTAGTAAGAAGATTTAGGTGTTACTTGCAAGATCTTACATAATGCTTTTTATCTTCAGCTCTTAACAGGTGCGTTACAGTAAAGGCAGTAGCTATTACTCTGGTGTTTCATGGTGGGGAAAAAGCAGGCAAAAGCTTGTTTTACACATGTGAAAAGGAGCAGAACCTGCTGCTGTAATCACAGAAGAAAGGAGGGTGTCTAAATTAGTTACTGGTTTTCCTGGAGGAAGACTAGCATCTGAATCTTCTAATGATCTGAATCTTCTAATGAGGTTATTTCTTGGGAAATATCAAGTGGGTTGAAATGAAGGAGAGGGGAATTGTAATAATTTAATCTTAACATATAATATATGTAATCTTAATTCAGCCTACCCTTTGAGGGTTTGACACTACAGTCTTAAAAGTATTTTTTAATCTTTTCTACTGAATAGAAGTACAACATAAAGGAAATGTTGACCCTCAGTGATTTAAAGGTAAAATATTCTCATAGGGTGTATCGTATTGAAAGAGAGATATTTGAATAAGACTGAATAAATCCTTTTGTATTTGTTTTAGTTTTCCATCTCCATATTCAGCATTCCTAATGCTATTAGGATATTTTTAAGAGGAGAGAAGCCTTGGGTTGGTCTAATCTTGAAAGTGATGGTGAACAGGATTCAGGTGAGAGAAGGTTATTGACCAGGATGCAGAAGAGCCCTTTGCTCAAACTTGTTAATTTTATATGCAGTGAATGACAGAAACTGCAAACAGATTTTGTGCAAAGCCAGTGCTCCTGTAGTTGTCTGTGTTTTAAAATCCACTTGTAAAGTCATGGTACTTACTCAGTTCAAACAGTTCTGTTTAATGCTTACCTCATGTTCCTCTAACTTCCTGCTTTCTCAGTAAGCCAGCATTTTATTTTTTTTTTCTCTGTAGGATTAGTAAAGGCTTGCAGCACAATATATGCCAGTAATATAAAATGCCAACTCTTGAATGCAGATGTTTGTTAGGAAGACCCCAGTGAGTATGGAAATAATAGTGCCAATTCTTGACAGGATCAAGTTTGTTTATGGAATAAGCACAGGAATTCTTCAAACCATTATGTTCAGAAAGTTTTTCTGAATTTTCCTCTACATGAGCTTTCTTTGGACTCTAATTGAGAAGCACCATGAATCTGGCAAATCTAGGTGACATTTCTCATATCCTCATCGTGCTATGATGAAAAAATGGGTAGCAGACATTATTTTAAAACCTTCAGTTAGTTGTAATTCTGAAAAGTTCTGGTAGTGACTCACCATACCTCATGGACAATGTGTTAGCCAAATAGTGTTGTAAACTACTTACTACCTTGCTTTTATATCTATAAATTAGCTTTCCTATATTTTTCTCTTTAAAAAATTTTCTTATTGTTACATCTATGCTAGACTGAAAAAAATAATTAATTACTTGAAATGTAAGGTTAGTACAGTGCCTTATGTAATATAGACAAGAACTTTTTTACAGCTCTAATGAATGTCATGAATGTGATTATTAAATTAAATGAGCTCACTTTAGCAGTGACGGTATAGATGCAGTAAATGTGCATATGTGTGCACTTCAGATGCAACTTCTGGACAGCCTTTTACTTGGTCTCTTCTATTCTATTTACACATGTAACTGACTTTTGGGAATTTTTCCCCCCTTTTTCAAATGGAGACTTTTGCAGGATTTGAGTAGTCTTTTAAAATTAATCTGTATTGATTCAAACTTCTAAGCTTTAGTTCTGGAGTGTCTGAGATCTCTTTAAAGCAGTAATTTTAGCCCTGGAGGAATCCTCTCAGTCTCCTTTGAGACTGATAATTTTAGTACTGTACTTTCATTGTTTGGAGCATCTTTCATATGAGAAACATCTGAGGGAGCTGGGACTGGTCAGCCTAGAGAAGAAAAGATCTCTCAGGGAGATCTTTTCCATGTCTATAAACACTTGATGGGAGGGAATGAAGATAAGTGAGCCAGGCTCTTTTCGGTGGTGCCCAGTAATTGAGATCGGAGGCAATGGGCACTAACTGAAACACAGGAAGTTCCATCTGAACGTCAGGAAACATTTCTTTACTGCAGGGATGACTGAGCACTGGCACAAGTTTCCCAGAGACGTTGTGGAGTCTCCACCTTTGGAGATACTCAGACACTGCCTGGATACAGTCCTCTGCGACTGGCTCTGGGTGACCCTTCTTGAGCAGCGTGGTTGGACCAGATAATATCCAGAAGTCCCTTCCAACCTCAGTCATTTTGTGATTACATTTGTGTGCCTTGGGGTCTGCTCTGTCACTAAGACCTCCCTTCCCTACCCTCAGTCATTAGGAGTTTGCTCCAGTGACTGTGGCCAAAATAAAGTTCCCTTTTTTCCCCCTAATGTGTCCTTCTTGGATAGATTTCATTAGTTATACATGTCAGTTGCAAAAAGTTTTGTGAGCTTTTGAAGTGAAAAAGAAAATTTTGTAGTTTGTGTGTGTACCAAATGCCTATGTATGTGTGTTTGAATGTTGTATTTAGCTATATATAGTATAGATATTTTATAGGAGTCTGATATAAAATCCTTAATCATAAAAATTGTTTTTTGGCTTATTTTATTCACTTTTTTTTCCATTTTTTATGTTTGTGTGCTTTGTCTTGCAGAGTTGGAAGAATCTGAGGATTTCAAGCTTTGAATGACGGGCTTCTTACAAGATTACTACAACTAAACTGAAAAGGCAGATGCAGCTCTGAGTACCAGACTGAGTGAGCTGGTGTGTGCACTGCACGCACGTGAAAACGCACATGGTTTTGTCATCACATAGACTTACTCTTGCATATTCCTGAGAGCTTTGCAATTGATGAAAATTAATTTGAGAAACAGATGGAGCACCTTTACAGCACAGGAATCAGTAACCCATGGAAAGACACCTGCCAGTAATGTTCAACTTTCCACATGGTCTTCACGGGTGAAAAAAGTTTGCAAGAAGAGGAAGAAAAAACTCCTTCTACACAGAAAAAGCCTAATGAATACCTCTACAATCTAAATCAATAGCTGTGAGGGAAACGGAAGTACACAGCGGGTAGAGGAAATTGATTTTGTTATTGCAGAGGAATAATGTGTGATCTTTGGCACATTTTGCTCTGGGCTCAGTAGATTGTGAATGGACTAATAAATTGTGACCATATGTTGAGCAGTGATGACTGGAAGTCAATAAGTTGAGGAACTATGGGACAAGTCGGGGCATTGAACTGAGCAAACCTCGTGGTCCTTCTTGAGTTAACCAGGTCATCAAACTTGCATATTCTTTCTCCCTCTCCTTTTTCCTCTTTTCACTTAGTGTGGTATAAATACTAATTAATTGAGCTCATAAATGTTATTCAAATAAAACGATTGGAATACTTCATATGTTTCCTTCTTGTACAGCTGCAAATGTTGTTTCTGGAACTATGAATCTGTGCTGTAGACAAGCATCAAGAAGGAAAGATCCGATCAAACAAGCAAGGAAAATACCTAGAGAAATAGCGAACCCAAGAAGTCAGATTTTTAATGCTGCTTCTCTTTCTTTTTTAGATGATTATATTTCTTCCTTCCTTGAATTTTAGAAGATTTTGAAAGAGTGCTTACTTGATGTGCTTTAATTCTGGCATTTGTTTTTTACGGTAGGATGAAAAGTCTGTGATTCCTTGTCGCAGAAAAAAAGGGAAAAGTAAAGGAAAAACAGCTTGACATTTTAGTCTGTTTCGAAGGAGAGAGAACTTCATGGTTCACCTGAGGCAAACTTATCTGCTTTGAAAGCTAAAAGCTTTAGAGCATTTTTGATTCTGCTATAAATGAAGAGGGGGTTTCTTTTTCGTTCGTGTGTGGCAGCAAAAAGTGGGAAAGCAGGCAAGATAGCGTGACAAACAGTTCAGGCTGTGTTGGGTCTCTGGTGGAAACAAAGTGCTGCAATGAAAATTGGATTGGCTTTGGATTGCAAAAACCTTTGAGTCCAACGAGAGGTTCAGTACCAAGAGGGATTTCCCAGCTGGCCTGGCACACCAGTGCCTACACAAGTTTGGGTCTGTTGTTTCGCACGGTTTGTGTGCCTTTTTTTCCCTTTATGCAATCTCTTTCAGCTTTAGCAGCAGAAATACATCAGATGGAAAAGATATGCCAGAGGGCAGCTTGGAAAAGATGAATGTCATATATACACATATATATGTATGTGCGTGTGTTTAAATTTCTGCAACTGAACTTTTGAAGAAAATCTGACTGGAGGAAATCTTAAAAGCCTTAAGTTACTTGAAACCTACACATTTGCAACTCTTTGTCTCTGGAATTGCATTACGCTAAACTGGAATCTCAGGCTGTATAAAGATATCAAGTTGAGCAAAAAGATGACTTAACCATTTCTTGAGCGCCTCTTATGAAGTAGCTGTTTCTCCAAAGGATAAGTGCACCCTCGCTCTACAGACTCAAAAACAAAAATGAACCTGAATTTTTTTTTTAAGTGTTACTTTTTCTTAGCCAACTGCTATCATCTTTTATAGAGGAATTTTTCACTATGCATTTGGTGGATATTTATAAACACTGACCCCATCCTCCTCCCTTTCAATGATCTTACCCAGGTCAGTCTTATCAATAAAAAAAAAAATTGATTTAAATTTTGTGCACTAGACATATTACTTTCTTATGTCAAAAAATAAAATATTTAAAAAGCATGTATGCAGCAGTGGAACATGGGCCTGTTCTTTGCAGCGATTCCAACATCCTCTGCCTCTCCTGGAAAGGGAGAGTCCCCAAAAGTGAGAAGGAGAAACCTGTGTGCAGGAGGCGATACTATGAGGAAGGCTGGTTGGCGACCGGCAATGGCAGAGGAGTTGTAGGCGTCACTTTTACTTCCAGCCATTGCAGGAGGGACCGGAACACCCCTCAGAGAATCAACTTCAATTTGAGGGGCCACAACAGTGAGGTAAGCAAAATGTGTGTTACGCTTTAAAGGAAATGATAGCAATCTTTTTTTTTGCTAGTATTTCTGCTTGAGATTTGATGAGGTAGTATGAAAGAGGTCGCTTAAGATTAAGCCATCTGTGCTTGGGATCTATTGGAGTCTGTAGTGAATTGAAGCTCATGAGGCCGGTGGTGCAGAGGTCCCTGGAAATGGGTCTGGCTTTGATTTGACCTATTTTCTCCTTCATTCCCCAGCACCTCCAGTTTCCAGGCAAATTTGAAAAATGCATGTTAAGGGAGTGAAAAATTGTGATAGTTGCCTGCTTTTACACAGTATTAAAGTCTGGCTTGTAAGACTGGTGGAAAGACGGGAGTGGGAGTTTTTTGGAAGCTGCAAACTGCAGGGGTCTGTGGCAGGGGATAGCTGTGATCTCTAGAAAAACTTCTAATCTTGGTGCAAAAAGAGGCAGGTGGAACTTCTCAGAAAAACATTAAGATGTCCTGCAGTAAAATGCTCTAACTTCGGGATGCAAGGCATTGTCCTGACTACAATGATAGAAAAGCTTTTCCATTTAGTTTTTCTGAAGGGTATAAATGTGTTGGTAAATGTGATATTTTAGCTGTGCTTTATAATCTTCTTGGCACCTTATCTCTTTCCTTGCATAATACTTCATGAAAAGTGCAGCTGATCCCCAGTAGCATACAGAGTGTATTGGACAGGTGTGAGGACTTCATTTGTTTCTGCTTTTTAGTTGGGCTACATTTGGATGTGCCCTTTGAAACAAATCTGTCCTCATCAAAGCTTTACTTTTTGGTTAGTGGGTGGAATGACGTTGTAGGTACTAAAATTAAAAAAAGAGATAACTATGTGGTTTTTCTTTGTGCTACGTACTGATTGGACTCTAATACATGGTACCCTTTTGACATAAGCTGCATAAAAGATCTAGAGGTTGGTGATTTTGGTTCTTCCGTTAACATTAATAACAATCCTCTTTTTAAGGAAAGAAGGGAGCAGGGGTTAAACATTTAATCTTAAATCATTGCTTTCACGTGATTTGTCTATATGCAGGCGCATGGGTATATTGTAAATTACATAGACTTTATATTTATAGATGAGAAACAGATTCATGTATATATTTGTGTGAAGCTCATTCAGAAAATTGCAGACCCCTTTTCCCAAAGGGAAGAATGATGTTTGGATCCAGCATTTTGTTTTGAACCATCTTTAGTCAGTATAATTTTCAGTTGCAAGTTGCGTTTTATTTTTGAAATGTGTGCTACAATGATAGGGTTTCATTTCTCCATATTTTCTTCTCTAACTTTTCTGTGAAGTTGGGCACCTATTTTCCTCATTTTGAGTGCTATGTGTCTTGGAAACAATGGAGGAAGTGCTGTTTATGGGAATGTGACGTCTTGCAGACCGTGGAAGTATGTGTCGGTTAAGTGGAGAAGATGCTGATGTGCATGCTGCCCTTTGGTTTTGCCTAATTGTGATTTGTTTACTTAGTTGGCCATTAGATTCTCTTTCTGGGTCACTACATTGTTGCTGTGTGAGTTGAGCTGTGCTGTTTGTGCATCCTAACAGTGATTGGCACAAGAGAGGCTCTCAGGTGAAAGGAAAATGTTTCATTTGAAATTTTATTTGGGTGCTTAAAATGTGCTCGATCAAGCTTGTCATTAGTGAAGGATTGTATTTCTGTAAGTAATCTTGCTGACAACAGAAAATGTGTGAATGTCCAGAATAGAGACTGCAATTCATTTCTCTGTGTGGCACTACAAAACTGGTGTGGTGGGGTCATACTGAAGGAAGAAGTGGCTTTAATGCAGCTGGCTTTCTCTGATGAGACTGTGGCTGCTATCAGATATTTCTGCTGGCATATTTTTTGACCATCGGTGTAGGTGAAAGTTCACTGTTGCAAGATAATGTGTTATACAACAGTCTTCAGGTTTACTGAATCTAATCCTTTTATAGGAGAATCTGATTTTGGTAGGAATGAAACTATAATACAGAATTTGGTAGTTGTTCAAGTATATAGTTGAATCGACAAGAAGATTATTTTTTTTTCTTTAGAAAACACCTTTTCTTCTAAATCTGGCTGTTGAAAGATTTTTTTAAAGGAAAGAAACAGTTGAACAGCACTGCTTATTGCTAATATTTGCATGAGAAGTAGTAAATGTTTTCTTTTCCCATTCCAGCATTAAAAAGCAAGCCAACAACCACCTTCTCTCTTCTGCGTACCACATTACACAACAGAAAATGCTAGGGTTGCATGCATACCCTACTATATGTGTCTGATTAAAGCTATGTTTATTGTACAGAATGTGCCCAAAGGGATATGATTAACTTAAAGCTTTAAGAGCCTGTGTGTTTCACTGACCAGTTCTAGGAGTGTATTGTATTGTCTAGTTCCCACAAATGGTGATTTATACCTCTACGTGTTGTTCTCTAGAATAAAGCTAGGATGATAAGTCAAGTTTATTGCTTTTCTGACATACCTTGCTGCTTTAATATTAGTATGCATTCAGTTACAAAGTGTGAAATGTTGTAACGAACAGAGCGAAAGAGTGAAAATGCAGAAAGTGAATGCTTTCAGCTTGATGTATAATTAGTAATATGCTGTGGGCAGACCGGTACATTGTATTTCAGTTTTAGAGCGAAAATCTGGAAAAGGTAATGCAGCAGCACTGTGCTTTTGGCAAGAACATGATACTATAAGTGGGTCGTGAAGGTGGATGCTAGTGATGTATTTTTGCGATGTTTTTATAATTGCTGAAGAGATTCACTGAAACCTTCTTGTGGTGTACAGCTCCCTTTTTAACTGTAATAGCACGTTGGTAGCCTATCAGAACAAATGAAAATGAAGAATTCCCAGGACTGAATTACTGGCACGCAAATTGCAGTGGTGGACTTGCATGACTCATCGCATTGAAATGGAATAATTAAGAATGAAACGCTTTGTAGCATGAGCCACGAGTGTGTTTTTACAATTGCTTCAGGGTTGGTTTTTAGAGTTTGCAACTGGGAAGTAGCTGCCATGTTATTTTAATTAATAACCTCATTTTTTGTGGTTTCTAAGAAGAACTAGAGGGATTAAAATAACCATATTCCATTTATTCTGTGACAAGAGGTGAAAATACTGCATTTTGTTAGATCTCTAACTTCGGTATTGCATTTGCAGCCCTCTCATTTACATAAGGCTCAGCATTCTAAAAATGAAAATTTAAATGGGCACATATCAAAGGCAGAAGCAACTTCTGTGCAGAAGAAAGGAGAAAGAAATGTGTGCTGTGCAGCACTGCTGCAGCTACGCCGTGTGTCACATGTTGTAGGAACACATGTCCCTGCTTCTGGGACGGGAGATGTCTCTGTGAGGGTAGCGAGTGGATGGAGCAGACGTGAGTAGCTGCAGAGGCACATGGTTCAGTTTGGCTTTGGAACATTTCCCTTGGTCTGGGAGAACAAACTGATGGAGGCTGGTGTTCAGTGGCTTTCTTTCTTAAGTCAGGCAGAAAGGTTAGAAGGCTGGAAGATGTGTGTGCCTTTGTACCACAACGTGTGAGTTAGCAGCCAGGGAGCATGTGGTGGCTTACAATAACTTACCCTCCCCTGCACGTGTAAATTCAATGCTGTGCAGAAATTAAAGGGCAAAATTTGGAAATCTTTGATTTTGACCTAGCTTGACTTTCCTTGGCTGCACTGAGGAACACTCTTAGAGAAGAAATTGAGCACATTCCTTTTATGACTCTTATTATTTCTATGATAAATTAAAGATGAAACGAAAAATATGTGGTCACTTCAGCAAGGTCGGGGTTTTACCCTGTGTGACTAGTAGGCTCTGAAGCATGCCAGGCTGACTGTTCTTGGGGTTTTTTTATAAGACCACAGAGACATCAGCATTCAGCTTCTAGTCCATCCTGAGGTTTCTGTGGAAAGATTTTCAAGGGGATCCATGAAAGATAATTAGGAAAAAAGACAAAACCTATCCTCAGTGGCTTGAGTTAGTCTTACAGGGATCTTCCCTTCCAGTGAAAGATTTATGGGGTGTCTGCAAATCAAATTGGTTGGATGGTGCTGTTGCAGGTCTTTCTTTTAATGAGTTCTGTTGTGTCTAGTGCATTAAGATGGTAACAGTTTCTAAGGCACTTAATGTTTCTTAAATTACTAGTGTCTAAAAAATATTTTGCAGGTGTGTATTTTCTTTTCACTGTACTAAAAAGGCATCTTTGATATATTTAGTAAGATTCAGTATGCTATTAGCTGGACTGAAGGATTAAAAAGTAGTGCAGGAATATGCAAATTCAGATGCAGTGAATTAAATAACATGCTGAATACATTATTGAGCATATATAATGTTTTTTACTGTAAACATAAATTGCTCATTTATTTACATTGCCGTTATTTGAGTTTTCTAAGTGTGTGCCTACAGCTGCAAAAACCACCCTGTTTCGTTTAGCACAGAATTTAGAAGTAGATAGGGACATAAACATATCTCAGTTGAACTGTCAAATGAACTATTTTTAGTTATAGCTTTTCAAAGAAATGCTGTCCTTTAAAAATACTCAATAGATGTTGCCTTTCATACTAAATTAATTATCGAAGTCTCTACGTAGTTCTTGGTTTTGTTCTGTTTCAGAATGGAAGGAAGTTGCAAATAGTTTTTTCTTGGTTTAGAAAGAAAGCTTTTTTTTTATTCTGTCCAACTATGTGGATTTGTATATGAAAGTTCTGCGCGATACTGGCAGAGCAGATTTTTTCCAGATGTCTCTTGCTCACAAATGAATTTCAAAAACCAAACAATTAAACCTTCCCAATAGGATTTCTTGGTTTGCAGTGTCACTAGTAAGAATATAGAAAAAACCCAAATCTTTATTTTAATTGTAACCAGCAGTTGAATGTTCAATGTGATTTTTATTATGATAGCTGGACAAAAAAACAAGTCGGCATGTGCGTCCTCACAGCCTGGGTAGCTCATATCATCGGGTTTTGCCTTCACATGCAGCTGGCACAATTGTTACTGGTGAACACTTAAGAAATCTTGAGGTAGAGCAGTACCTTAATGATGCCTTTTGGCTATGAAGCCTCAGTTGTAAAAGACGTACACTGATGTAAACTGCAGTGGTACTGCAGATCTCTCTTGCTTTTCTGTCGCTGCACAGAAGACAGGACAAGGTTTCTCAGCAGAAATGCTACCTTTTCGTTAAAGCAAGCTCGTATAATTGGAAAAGACAGGCAAGCTTTTGGGCATATGGGGTTCTGAAGAAGGATGTGTATTTCTGAAAGCTTGCCTAGTTTTTACAACACTGCTAGCTGATACAGTACTAAATTTGTCTAAAAATCGTGCACTTACTCTGTCTTTAAACTATTATGTCTACAGAAAAATAGTGTTGCCGAGGGAGGCAGAATTCATGTTTCTGTGGGAAGTGACTGGCAGGAGAATAGGTCCTGTGCCTGACTGGGCTGACTCTTAAGTCTGTGTTTAGTAAAACTAGTATTACCAGGCTTTTCTGACTACTTACTTTCAGAGAGGATGAACACATTGGGATTTTGTGCAGGCTCCTTGGTATACCTTCTTGAACTATCTCTGTCCTTGGTCTGGGTTCTTGAATGCTTTAATTTCTTAAAACGAGCATTAAAAAACCCAAAATACATTTTAAACCTCTTTACTAGTCTTTTTCTTGCCAGTCTTTCAATCTTACCAATCTTTCTTCTTTTGCTGAAACTTTTATATACTCTGTGGCATGCAAGAAGTGTGTTTCATAGCCTTCTCTTTAAGAGAATTAGCAAAGAGAGTAAATGGAGCTTAAATTTGGAAGGGATTGATCTTCTTCCCATTTCTGTGCCTTGTATCAGTTTGCAGACCCCAAGGTGTGGCCCAAACTGTACCAGTACACCTTCTGTATAGTTTGCGTACTCCAAGAAGTGTGACCACTTTCAATGTGTCTTTTATCTTTTCTTTGTGATGTTTTTTTCCAGCCGCTCTTAGCTTCTGCTTCCCCAAATATCTGTCCCTTCCTGTTTGTCCATCCATCTTTCCTAATTGCCTCAGAATCTCAGCCTCTCTGTGAACTCTCCCAAGTTCAGGGAGGATTTGCTGCTCAGTGCGTTCTCCTCTTACTAAGGTACAGGATTAGATTTGTTTTTACACAGTCATGTGGCTTTGAAGCAAACCATCCAGTGTTGCTACAACTGTGGTTGAGTGATGAGAGTTGGTAATGCTGCATTGCTGAAAGTTCTTGAAAGTTGTTTTCGTAGGTTGTGCGTACACAGTGTGTTTCCTGCAAAGGATAGGTCATCTGCTCAGGAAAATTTTAAATTACAGTTCTTCCTATTTTTTTTTTTATAAGCACCTAGAAAATCATCACTCAAAGCTGGGGAAAAAAAGGAGTATATGACATGAGAACAGTATTGTCAGCTTTTAAACAAAACTAATAACATTTATAAGCGGGTCATCAATGTGGCTTTATGTTTAACGATGCCGTAACACGTGGCTATGGTTTTGTTGTTAGATAATTCTACCTGAAAAAAGTTTGAAGTGGAATCAAGCTCACTTTTATCAGAAACAAATCCTAAGCTTTTGTTTATATTAAATTGCTGAAAGATAACTATGCATATTTCAAAATAATGATACATTCAAGGGATGTTTCTTGCCTTTTGCATTGGGGTGAAGACATTCTATTGCTGTGGATAGGTGCAGTTATTCAGCGTGATAATTTGGGTGTTCAAGGAAAATAAATATGTTTTCTTTTACAAAAGTTTAATGTTGAGAAACTATGGATGTAATGAATATGTGAGATGACTACAGTTGATACCTAAGCTTAGAAATATGAGCACCTTCGGAATAACGATGCTAACAGCTCATTATGTAATTCTGAAGGCCTTGTGTATGCATACGTACATACTGAGCATCTGAATAGCGGAGAAATCAGGTTCTACGATAGCATTTCTGAGCTGTAGTAATTATTAAGGACACTGCCTTGTTTTAAACAGTTCCCAGAGGAATTCATCAAATTACCGACAGTCTGAACAGATAAGATACCTATTACAAACCATAAACATTCCACAACATAATTGAACATAGAGTACCAAGAAATTGCTTGTTAAGTATAGCTATGGTGTTATAGGAGAGACAAAAGAAATCTTATAGGCACTTGTCCTTGGGCAACCAGCATCTCTGGTCTGATAGCAATCTTTTATGAACATGTATGAGCTTCTGAGGGCGTTCTCAGTACTCTCTTTGCATTAGGAGCTTCTTTAAAGAGAAGTAATCCAACAAAAATGTTACAGTAAGGAATGAAAATGAAGTTGGATTGGGGATGTTTTTGTGAATTTTCAAAAAGAAGTGCTGGTTTTACATTTTCAAAATCAAATTGTGATGTTCCCATTCTGAATTTTTTTGACGAATTATTATATTGGAAAATAGTATCCTTACATATTCCTTAATTTTTGGCATTTTAAGGAAATGAAATGTACATAGATGAATTTGCTAACAAAGAAAATACATCTTTGTTTAGCCTAGTCAGAATGTAATGAAATTGCAAAGTACAGTGGATTTCTTCTGCTGTTCAAAAGGGATGCTCTGGAAGGAAGGAGTTGACACCTCTTGTCCTGTTTAACACCAGGGTTCTCAGCTCAGTGGAAAATGTGTGTTGGTGGAGCTTGATTGGGCAGTTTTGGTTGTTCTCTGCAGACAACAGTGTGTCTCCCTGGAAGCTTCTCATAGACAAGTTGCTGATGAACAGGCTGCATAAGCAGACAGTGAGGTAGATTGAAAAGTGGGTGAATGGCCAGGCCCAGAGGGTGGTGATCAGTGGTACAAACTCTAGCTGCAGGCCAGGGACTAGTGGTGTACCCCAGGGATCAATACTGGGTCCAGTCCTGTTTGACATCCTCATTAATGGTCTGGATAATGGGCAGAGTTTACGCTCAGCAAGTTTGCATATGACACCAAACTGAGAGAAGTGGCTGATACGCTTGAGGATTGTACTGCCATCCAGACAGATCTTGAAAGATTGGAGAAATGGGCTGACTGAAAACTCAAATTCAACAAGGAAGTGCAAAGTCCTGCACCTGGAGAGAAAGAACTCCATGCACCGATACATGTTGGGGCCCACCCAGCTGGAAAGCATCTTTGCAGAAAAGGACCTGGGGGTCCTGTTGGATGCCAAGTTGGATGTGAGGGATCAATGTGCCCTTGTGGCAAAGAATGCAAATTGTGTCAGCTGTATTAGGTGAAGTATTGCCAGCAGGTTGGGGGAGGTGATCTTTCTTTTCTGCACAGCATTGCTGAGGCCACACTTAGAATCATAGAATGTCAGGGGTTGGAAGGGACCTCTAGAGATCATCTAGTCCAACCTCCCTGCCAGAGCAGGATCACCTGGTGGACTGCATCCAATTCTGGAGGGCTCCCTAGTAGAAGAGAGATATAAACATACAGGAGAGAGTTCAATAAAGGACCACAAGGGTGATGATGATACTGGAGCACCTCACATGTGAGGAAAGGCTGAGAGAGCTGGAACTGTTCAGCCTGAAGAGGAGACTCGAGAGGATCCTATTAATGCATATAAATACTTAGAGAGTGTGAAAAAGATGGATCCAAGCTCTTTTTAGTTGTGCCCAGTGATAGAGGCAATCGGCACAAACTAAAACAGTAGATTCCCTGTGAACATCAGCCTTACTGTGAGGGCAACAGGCTCAGGTTGCCCAGGGAGGTTGTGGAGTCTCCATTCTAGGAAATACTCAAAAGCCATCTGAACACAGTCCTGGCAACCAACTCTGTATACCTGGTTGAGCAGGGAGTTGGGACCTTCCAGTGGTTCTTTCCAACCTCAACTGGTCTGTGATTCTGTGAAATCTGTTTGTAAATCTAGATGAAATTCTTTGCACCTAAACTGGTGGAGCAACATAAAAACCCACAACTCTTGAAGGCAGGCAGGAAGTGCTAAATATGCAGCAGTGTAGAGAGAAGCCATTCAAGTTTGGCTAAAATGAGAGAACAGACTGATGTGCTAGAGGAGGCTGAGAGCATTTTTTCTGTGGATAAATCCAAATGATATTCCAAGGAATCAAACAGTTGGAGAGCATAGTCAGAAACCTCATGAGGAATTACAGGCAGAGATAATTACAATGCAGAAGAAAGTCAAAGCTGTTGGATGTGAGGGTAAGTTCACAAGAGAAGAATAATTTGGGAAAGTAAATGGTCACTAAGCTGAAGAAGAAAGGAAACTTTCTTCTACCCCTTGGAAAGAAGTTTTAGAAGGAGCTGCAGAGCCTAAGTCTGTTGTAAGCTGTAGAAATCTGCAGCCCTGCCTAAAATAAAGTAATAAAAAAATGCTAAATGTGGACAGTCAAAGATCTGACTTTTGGAGGAAATTGTATCATGTGGTACAAGGGCCCTGATTACTGGGTTGGCTTATCTTTGTGTAAAATGAGAAAAAGGCAAGTGACTGTTCTGTAAAGGAAAGACGAGGCAGAACTGTGAGGAAACCTGCAGCAGCAGATCATCACTAGCTTGGATAGGTGTGTGCATGTACGTGCATATGTGCAGGAGACAGAGGTGTAGCTGGAGTAGAGCCAGTGTCAGGAATGTTGTCCAGGCTGAGAATGGCACTTGCTTGTGTGACGCTGAGCAAATGTAGGGGGGATCTGGCATTCACTGACAGTCAGCAGAAGGCAACATTCAGTTCCACAGACAAAATGATGGAATTGTTTAGGTTGGAAAAGACTTTTAAGATCATCGAGTCCAACATAGCACTGCCAAGTCCACCACTAAACCTGTGTCACTAAGCACCACATATACAAATCTTTTAAATACCTCCAGGCGTGGTGACTCAACCACTTCCCTGGGCAGCCTGTGTCATTGTATGACAAGTCTTTCAGTGAAGAATTTTTTCCTAATGTAGTCTGTAGATATAGTTTCCAGAGAAGATAATGGTCAGCAGCAGAAGACACAACTGAAGGCTGATTATCAGCAGTATGGTGACCTCCTGAAGTTAGTGTCTCAAGTAGTGTCCTGGAGAGGGGGCTAAGCAAAAGGACTTGCAAAGAGGTGTTGGAGAAGTTGAGAGAGGAGTGTCTCAGCCTGTTGAAGAAATCCATCATATGAGTAAGATGGAAAAAAGACAGATGGTTCTTACACCCAAGGAAGAGACAGCTCTAAAGCCTTTAACCTGGAAAGAGCTAGAGGAAGTTGAGTTTCACAGAAAATCTGATTCCACTGAAAGGAAGCAATCAAAGTAATTCTTCAGGTAGAGACAACAGAGAGTTATATCAATGGGAAAAAAAAAGAAAGGTAGGAAGGAGACTCAAATAGACTTGATTATTCATCAGCAAAATACTAAAAATAGAGATATGTTTGTAATTTCTAGCTACCCTAATGAGGATCTTTCCTGAAGAATGGCCTTATTTTAAAGGTACGCATATGAAGATATCACAAAAGGCTGTCTGAGGATATAATGAGGCAGATTTCTGATGCTCTTCTATTGGTGAAAGGAGTGTTGCTTGCATATTAGAGAGCTTAGTTTATAAGGGGTACAAGCAGGCCTTTACAATAGAAATAGCATAAGGAAAGGGGATCCTATTCCTTATTCCTTCCATTCCCTTAGTTCTGATTTGGCCCTATAAAGTCTTTCTTGAGCCTGGTAGTACACAAATAACTTGCTCCTCAGTTCAGAAGTATTCTGGGAGCATACGATGAAGCTGTGTTTTCTGCTGCTGCACAGAAGTGATAATGTTAAATGCCTGGTTAATTAGTGAACTGTGTGGCTGGGCACTAAGTTGTGTTGTAGGAAATGGATGCTCAATATGTGGTTCCTTTGAAATAAGGCATCTTAAAAGTATGCAGAGGACTAAGTGGCTAAGAAAGGCTACAGTTTGAGAGTACCTGTCACTTCTTGTTTTGGTAATATCTTGAGTTAGGCATGTACTCCATGTCCTAAATGGGACAAATACTGAATAAAGTGTATGAAAGGAAGAACATTTTATGTTACAGTTACAGGCACAGATTGCTTTACTGTACAAAGTGAGCTGCTAGCATAAGTTATGTTTATCAGTGCGTAAGATAAATGCTTTCTCACATATGTCATCTTAGTAATTCTGCTTTTACCCACAAGACACCCTGTTGATCACAGATGTTAGAGTAGGAATTGCTGTTTTCCCATGGAGTGCCATCAATCATCTGCACATTTCATTTAAATTTCATTTCTTTTCATGTATTCTTACTGCTTCCAGAATAATACCCTCAATGGTGTCTTCAGATTTAGTAGTCCTTTTACTAATTAGGGAACTCTGCATTCTACTTATGAGAGAAGTCTGTGTGCCATAGGCTCTCTTGAATATTAGCAATATGAAATTAACAATTATGAAAATTATAAAAATGTAAACAGAAAATTGTTTATTGAGACATATGTATCGGTATATATACACGTATATGTTACTCTTGTTTGAAGGAAATCAGAGGTCTTTTGAAGCAGTGTTTCAAATTAAGAATAGTTGTTGATGGTAGAATTTGTCTTGCTTTAAGTACACTTTCTCTAGAATAAACAAGTCCAGCAGGGAAGTTAACAAATTAGGTGGGAATATTGGTGTTTTAATACTACTACTTATGTAACCAATTATATCTTCTTATTATGTCTTATGGCTTCCATAAAGTCATCCTGTTGATTAAACAGATGCACATTAGGCTTTGACACAATATTGCTAGGTGTTATTAAAGGCCCTACCTGGAGCTGGGGTTTCACTGGGTTAATTGTGGTAACAGTTCTAGTCTCTGTGGTCACTGGGTATGTGTTAAAATTGTCCTCTCTCTGCCAGCTTCATTCTCAGTTCCCTCAGAGTGAAGAAGTGAGATGTGGTTATGATTACACTGGCCAGGGAGATGACTGTACTTAATGGGTGGCAGTGGGTGTCAGTAATTACAAGTGTAGATTTTTACTCCATTGCAAAGGTCCTGAGCTGCTGCTAACAACTAAAATGAGCCACCTTATGCCTGCGGTGGGAAAAGGAGATGCCTTCTCTAAAAATAATTAGCCTAAATTACCATCTGAGGCAAATATGTGTAATTTTGTTTCTGTACATATATAATATTTTCATACATGCCCCATTTTTATTTTAATTGCTCTTTCTACAGCACTGATGCATAATTGCGCCAATAATCAAAATTTATTTGTAAGACCTGAGGGACTTAAGCTTGCTCATATGACTAAAAAAAAATCATATAATGAAGTTGTATTTTATATATATATGTCTTAGGAAAGACATGGACCTGTTGGAGTGGGTCGAGAAGAGGATCACAAAACAATCAGAGGGCTGAAATACCTCTTGTACAAAGATAGGCTGAGAGAGTTGAGGTTGCTGAACCTAGAGAAGAGAAGGCTCCAGGGAGACCTTATAGCAGCCTTCCATACCTGAAGGGGCCTACACGAAAGCTGGAGAGGGGCCCTTTCCAAGAGCATGTAGTGATAGGACAAGGGATAGTGGTTTTAGACTAAAAGAGGGTAGATTTAGACTAGATACAACAAAGAAGTTCTTTACTATGAGGGTGGTGAGACACTGGAACAGGTTTCCCAGAAAGGTGGTGGAGGCCCCATCCCTGGAGACCTTCAAGGTCAGGCTTGATAGGGCTCTGAGCAATGTGATCTGATTAAAGATGTCCCTGCTCACTGCAGGGGGGTTGCACTAGATGACCTTTAAAGGTCCCTTCCAACCCAAACTCTTTTTATAATTTTGTGATACATATAAATGAAAGGATTTGTAATATATGTTGTCAGATATAGTAAGCTCATGTAAGTAAAGCTGTTGAAAAAGTAATAGCCATAGAAAAGTTCTGTTCCAGTGAAAAGTAAACTGATGAGGAACTAAACCATTTGATCTGGGGACCTCAAACAGACTCTTAATGTTTCAAGCTTTACTTTCAGACTTCATAAAATGTGAAACAAATGTTCTATATTGAGGTAAAATTTAATATGGCGCCTGATAAATGTGCAAATAGATGTGGCAGACCATAACATATGAGACTATTTTAAATGAGAGCATAGCATTTTTATAGTGACCTTTGAATAGTCTTATTTTCTAACTAAGAGTTTTTCTAATCTGTTGTCAATAGGCATGAATCACATACTAACCGAAGGAGTAAGCTTTTTGTCCTTCTATTTTGCCTGTTCAACTGTTTTGTTCAGAAGGAAATAGTGTCTGCTTTTACAGTGGCTATTCATGTGCTTTCAGCGTTTTTTTCACACAAGTTCCCCATTTTTTGCACCATGAAGTCTCAATAATAGTAATAGCTGAAACTGAACTAGAAACACGTTTTTGATGTATGTACCGAAGATGAAAGATCTTGCTGTGCACTAAGCATTACTGCACTTGAGATACTTTTTCAAGGTAGTTTCTGAGTTTGACACTTTTGTACTGAAACACACAGAGGTTTAGTTGCAAGTATGTATCCTGTCTGAAAATAGTAAGATACAGACTTAAAAATTTTTAAATGTGGTGGTTTGGGGCAGCTGTTGCTTTAAGCTTCTTCTGACCTTTACATTTATAATCTTCAGGACAGAAATCTGAAAGCTTTTTAATACTGAAGGCACTGTTTTTTCTTAGGGTGTTTTTTTTCCAATACTACTAGTAGTGTTAGAGATACCTTTATATTAATTTTTTATTTTTAAATTACTGATTCTAATAATAGTAGCACCTGCCGGAGTGTGGCCAGCAGTTCAAGAGAGGTGGTGATTCTCCCCCTTTATTCTGCTCTTGTGAGACCCCACCTTGAATCCTGCACCCGGTTCTAGTGTCCCCACCATGAGAGGGACATAGATCTTTTGGAACAAGTCCAGAGGAGGGCCACAAAGATGATCCAGGAGCGGAGTTCCTCTGCTATGGGGATAGACTGAGGGAGCTGGGATTGTTCAGCCTGGGGAAAAGTCTGAGGGGGCCTTATAACTGCCTTCCAATACCTGAAGGGAACCTACAGGAAGGCTGGAAGAGGGACTTTTTATGAGAGTGTCCAGTGATAGGACAAGGGAAAATGGATTTAAACTGAAGGGGAGAGTAGGTTTAGGTTGGATCTTAGGAAGAAATTCTTCAATACGAGGGTGGCAAGACTCTGAAATAGACTCCCCGGAGAGGCTTGGATGTTCCCTCTCTGGAGATGTTCAAGGCCAGATTGGATGAGGCCTTGAGTAGCCTGATCTAGCTGAGAGGAGTCCCTGCCCATGACAGGAGGTTGGATTAGATTATCTCTGAGGTCCCTTCCAACCTAGGCCATTCTATGATTTGTTAACATTATTTCTGTTCACTCTCTAGAAGTGGTAAGCTTTCCAGTATTATAATTGTTGTTGGAAAATAGATAATTTTACATGATGAACGTCCATTGTTATTTTTATTCAAGCAGCGTGTTTTGCTAATTTGATGTAGAGATCTAATATGCAATTAATTACACATTAAGTGGTAGCAGCATCCATGAGAGCAAGGAGGGGGCTCAGAATTTAGGTAGAAGTGGGAATGATCAGATCGTGGGGAACAGGGCAGCCTGAAGAGTACAGTGGGAGTTTGAGACTGTTTAGATACAAAATGAGTCCCTGGAACAGGAGACAGAGAAGAGGGTAAGCCTGCCTCCTCCTTTTCTAGTGAGACTTTCTGCCAGACCCAGGGGTTGGACCTGTGGTTCCAAGGTCCTGAATTCCCCTTGATTCATAAACAGCTATCAGATGTGGTTAAAATATCTTCATCCTCTGCAGTGAGTGATCCAAAGCGGAAATGACAACTTTAATAGCGGTTAGTTAAATGTAGATAGTAGATATCAGTCCTGCTCATGGCTTTGTAGATTGATGGTGGATGTCAGGAGCAACCTCTAGGTTTTTTTTCCTATTTCTTTAGTAAAGCTTGAGCAATTTTTCAGACATTGTGAATCAGAGAGAAAGATTGAGCTATCAGAAGTTATGAAATGTCAGCATTACCTGCAGTTGATTTAGCATGTTGGTTCATTTCTTTGAATGTGTTGCTGCATTCGTAGTATGATTCGGTTTTCAGTTACTTGAATGCATACGGTTTTTGTTGGACTCCTTTGAATTCTCTTTCAGTCAGTGTCTGTATGGTGCTTGCGGATGAGGGAAAGTCCCCTGAACAAGCTTTATATTACCTGTTTTGGAAATCTACCTGTTTTGGAAATCAGTAAGTACACAGCAAAGGGTATGAAGAAAAGGGAAGTCCTGTGGCTGGGCAGCTGTGGAGGACTGCGGTTTTTTACGGAGCTTTTCCTAACCAGGATGCATTTCTCATTTTCTAAGTAATGATAGTAATCATTTTACTATCTTTTGGACTCTGAATATGAATTAATTAGTTTTCATTAAATGCTCAGATGCTATAATTCTACACAGTTAGCCAGGATTTCTTGTTCTTAAAGCATTTGCTTTGTCAGTTTTATCTTGATATTTTTCTGGGGATCTGATTTGACAAGCCAATTTTAGAATAAATTTTCATGACTCATTTTCAGAGTTTGATCATGAGTAATATTTGGCCCCACAACACGTGGGCATGAATGCAACGGGGTTTTTTTGGTATATATCTAGCTAATCTTGAGGGATTCCTTGACGGACAGCATAGCAAACTTTAAAATTCAAAGGTATGTAGCAGTCAGAGTAAGGGAGTTGTTAGTCGTATTTTACATCGGTCTCATTGTGATTGTTTGTCAGCTTAGAAATCACCTCTTGGGAGCTTCAGAACAATTGTAGTGATGCAGATTGTGCCTAGAGGATGTATAATATGATTCCTGTTAATGGGAGATTTTAATAATTGAGTTCAGTGTTGTTGATGATAACATTAGAGACGTTCTATCTAACTTGTCCTGTTGAGCTTGACTTTTAAAGTGTTCTAAAAAAATTTCATGATGTACTTATATGCTGCAGTGATTATTAAGACTGAGAATCACAGGCATTTAACTGAATCAGAAACATGGTAGTCTGGCTCCCTTGGGTAGGTGTGAAAGCTAGAAATCAAATAGTGCTGGAAGTTTCTTATTGTCAATTAACTCCAGAATTGCTTGAGAAATGCAGGCTTACTTATCAGCAAACTTACTGTATCCTTGCCTGTACTGCAAATACCACTGCAGTCTGAAAAATCAAGCTGAGCTTTTAATCCTCACCAGTAAGCAAGTTTGAGTAGGTTCATGTAGGTTAGCTCTCCTATATTATCTGTCCAGCATGGTATCTCCAGCAGGTTTAAGTGGGTATAGTGTAATGAACTGTTGTATCTATGAGCAAAGCTATTCCTTTGGTTGTGAAACCAACAAAAGCATGTTATCTTTTCTTGTTACTATGCTAACTTTTTATTTTGAATGTCAGCAGAAGTGAGTTTTGAATAACATGGGGAGCATATTTTATTGAGTTGCTAATGCTAAGTAAATCACTCTTATGACTGAGTTTAAGGCACTTATATTACCAGAATGAGGCAGAGGTGCATCAAATACATTAAAGAATGTGTGTAAACTATAGAGATGACTTTTTTAGTGTCTTTTATACTTCCAGATGGTGGCAGAGGGTGCTTTTTTCGCTTCACTGTACAAGGTGATGATGGTTAATTTTCCAAATTATTTTTGCAAACAATGATAATTTCATTGTATTGTACTGTGGCACTCATTGGTAACTTCTGTCAGTATAGGTTTAGCTACAATTCTTGTGAAATTGAGTTCTTCTTTCATAATTTTCCTCTATAGTGAAAGATGGGTTATTATTATTTTAAATATTCATGTAGATGACACTGCTTTCAGTGGAGCATTTTAGATTATGTAAAATATTAATCTAGTCTGGTGATAATGACAACTTTCTATTTGTGTTTTTTACAAATCAGAAATATTTGAACTTTTAAACTTAAAATACAGTTTTCACTCCTCTTCATTTTTGTCATTCTGCTTAAAGTAGTTTGCTGCTTTTTTCATTCACGACTTGGGATCAGTAGGAAGGGGAGAACTTGAAAAGATTTAAAATAAAATTGAAGACATTTCAGTGAGCCAGTAGTAATCTTAAGCTGAAGATAAGAGGATCCATTCTGAGGTTTTTTGATCAGCTGAAGATCTAATCATGACAATCACATAATGGTTTGATGGAAGACTGCTCACCAATTTGTATTCATTTTTGGGTTGTTATTAGAAAACTAATAACTCTGGATGCTGTTTTGAAATTTTCCTGTCACTTCTTTTCATTCACTGGAAGCAGTGGGTGTCATTCCAAGGGATCAGCCTGGCATTTTATATGACATTTCTCGTGGGTCGTGGTGAACAGTGCTGTGTATCTAGAGCAATGATGCCCAATCTTTCTACCTAGATGAACCAATACCTTATTCAAGTGTTAAGAGAAAATTGTATAGTTTGGTTCCTCCTCCGCCACATGACTGGACTTTGTTTGGGGCACTACAATCATGTACTTTCCAGAAGCAATAAAAATAAATAGGTAACTTGTACCAGCAAGTGATATTTGGCTCCCAGGTGGAAGTGACTTGAGCAGCAGCTGTAGAATATACTTATTACCATACTTTGCTGAAGGTGGTGGTACAAATGTGTGGAGCCCAGGTGCTTCATCACGACTGTGCTAGGGAATGAGATTTGGCTGCTGTTCTTTGTGTTGTTACCAGCAGCACCCATAAATGATTAAGTCTCACACAGCTGCAAGGGCTGTTGTATGTCTATAGTGGGAGCACTCTGGGTTGCAGGTAGCTGGAGTTGATCTGTCACTGGGGATAGGCAGTTCCTCAAGCTGAGTTGTAGCAGGAGCTCTTTGCTTCCCCCCATTTTCTAGGGATTTCTTTAGCAAAGAATCCCAGCAGTAAGAGACCATGTCAAGCTATGGAGCAGAGAAGACTGAGGCAGGATCTTTCACAAGGATGCCAAACCATCTGACATCAAAAAGCTGTTAAAACCGACAGGTATATGACAAACCCTAGTACATACTGGGCTTTTTTGACTATTAATCTATTTTATGATCTCCCTTTTATAAAAAAATGTATATAAATAAAGTGCCGCAGGGTTCTTTCAGATGAAAGGCATTAGATAATGGTGCCTTTGGATGCTTACCTCTTGTCTGGGCCTGTTAATTCGTTTATCACTGAAATGCTTTATTACAACGACTCTATTCTTGCCTGTGTGGGGTGTGAAACCTTTTGAATGTCATCCTTATTTATTTTAGTTCATTTATTAAGTTGCTTATTGTGAGGCATCTATGGCCTGAATTAAAACAGATATGAAACTGTAAAACCAAATCTCTATGTAACTGCCAAATAAAATAGATAGCCAGGCAAGATTGAAAATAAATAAATAAACAGTCAGGCACAAGGGCAAGCCCAGCAGATCTCTTGCAAACCACCCACAAAGGGATTAGTTCCCAGCTACTCAAAGGAATGGGAAAAACATGGGTAGTGGATAAAAGATCAAAGGGAGGGGACCTAAAACAGATAAAAATAGCTCAGCTGAAATAAACAAATCTTGCAGTAAAGCCATCCAGAAAAGGGCAAGAAAAGAAGCACATGCTGAAATGTTAAATGAAAATGTGAGTTGTTACATAAGGGTCGAAGTCATGGTGCATTGTGGCATCCCGAGCCAGGACGTGATCTGGAGCAGGCAGACTGCCTGACATGTGGCCTGACGGCTTCAGCTTGGTTTTACTTGCCCCCTTCAACCTGCTGGTGAATGCCCAGCTGCAAGGAAGGAGATGGCAATGCTGATAAAAGTCAAAAAGCCGCTCCTCTGAAACACAAGTTTGATTTCTTTGGTTGGAATTACAGTATCCACCCATTAGCACAGAAGACCCAAGTACTAAAATGTTTTGTGGGGTAAGGTCTAGAAGTTGTAAAAAGATGCATCCTTTTGAGCTTTTGGATGATTTTTTCTCATTTTGCCCAAGAAAGGCCGTTTATAGCCATCAGAATGCCATAGGCAAATGGAGAGCAAGTACAGGGGCTTCAATCATCCCCCTTTTAGTAGATTATTTCTCCACAAATGGACCCTATTTGTTATAAGGTCATTTAAATAAATTCTATGTTGCTACTGTATTTGTAGTCTGAATGGTAATCCTTCACTTGTGCCAAATTATTGTCCTCAAACAGGTTAAATCATTGAGGGTAGGAGAGAAGTCTGACATGTGACTTGGCATTTTTGGGTAGAATCCACCCATGCTCCCAGCTATAAAATTTCAAAACAAAATACCACCACTGCTCTTTTATTATACCTTCTAGCAATCTGCAGTTGGTTTCTGCTTTGTATAGATGCTACTTTGTGGGATTCTTATTGACAGTTATTTTTTCTGCTTGGCCCATTTAGATATTTGTTTAAATGGTACAAAATAACAATAAATAATAATAATAAAATACATGTTTAGTTCAACTTCTGATTTTCCTCAGGTAACATTCTTGGAGTTTTTTCTCCCCCCGCCTTGCAGTTGCATCCTCTTACATTAAAAATATTTCCATAATAGTGTTGCCATATTTTGCCTTTTCTTCCCAAGTTCCTTTTGGATCTCTTCATGTGAAATCAGTGCTTGTGAAAACTGGAAGTTGACTTTTCTGGAGGATAATCACAGAGATACTGAAGTGAATGTGCAAAAAGGCAGCAGTTTTAAGAACTCTTTAAACCTTTAAAATTTATGCACACCCGTTGCCAGCGATCATGGTGCCAGTCAGTGCCGATGCTGGGGTGGCTCCCTTGTGGAAATCCCTACGCATCAGGATCAGGAGCACGTGTAAAACTGTCATCTAGCTGGAACAGGTTTCAGTCATTACTATCCTGTGTTAAAAGTGTAACTGAAGGTAGTTCACAGGTGACTAGGAAGATGATACAAATTATTTACTATAGAGCATTGTGTAAACTGGAGGGTCATAACTCTGCTGGTTTGTTACCAATATCCAAGGGATATTATAAATAGTATGGCCGCAGGTCTGCAAAGTAATTGAGGCATTGCAAATTCCAGTTCCTCTTTACTGATACATGTTTGGTATTTGTAAGCTAAAAATAGAATGGCTCTTTTCATCTAAAACATAAGTTAGTTGCAATAGCTAAGAGAATGTAAAGTAGTAATTTCTGTCACACCAACCGAGCTCTGACTCTATCAAAGCTCTCTTGGAGGCTGCGGTGGTCTTCATAAATCCAAACTCATCGTACTCATGCAAAGCTGCATCCTCTTCATTGTAGCTTTGAATGGACCCACAGATGGCTGCTATGCCCAGATATACAGAACTGTGGGTCAGAGGACTTTGATGGAGCATTCTGTTTTATGCCTTTGTACATAAACTGCTATTTAGCATTTCTCAATTCATGATCTTTACTGGTAGTACGCTGTGAGACTTCTGGAAACTATTACTGTGGTACCGAGTTTATGGTTGTGATAAAGCACACTCCAGCCTTCAGAGCTTTCTGAGAAGCTGCTATTTAAAAATGGAAATTTCTAATTTTTTTTCTTCATTTTATCTGTCACTACCAGATTTCTGTTCTGTTTTTTCCTGTATTCCTAGCAGTTTGCTTTTTCATTTTGAAATTAAACTCTTCAGCCTTAGCTGGTGCTTAATGTTCCTTTGCCTTGCTCATCTGACTCGTCATCTTAATGACATCAGCTCCAACTCCCATCTGTATTTCTGAAATGGCTCAGACCTGCTTTCCTTTGTGCCAGTTTTGTTCCTATTGCTTAATGATAGATTTGTTTGGCCAGGGATTTCTGCCTGGACTTTCTGGTATTAAAATATTTAAGGTGTCCTGCAAGGTCTTCAGGTGTTCATTATAACTGTGATTTGAGGCATTTGGTAAGACACCGTGCTGAGATGTAGAAACAGATGTATGTGAAGCTGCCTTTGTTCTTCCATCAGCTTACTTAGAGATGTGCTGCTCAGCCTTCTTAAAATGTCCCTTGTCAGGATTTTAAATTAATTGTACAATTAAACTTTTTGATGTGAAGAGGAAAAACAAACTAACAAATAATTAAAACAAACAAGAAAAGATATAGTTAGAACTTCACATATTGACCTTTTGAGAAAACAAGTGAAAAAGAAATGGAGCGCACTTTACCGCAGGGAGAGAGAGCGAGGAAAGGTTAATACTGGCACTGACAATTTTCAGAATTAATTTGTAGCTGTATTTTACCGATTTGAGACAGGGCAACATGAAGATTTGCATGTTAAAGGCTTTGTTTGCGGCGGTTAAGAGCATCCGTAGACTATCAGATCCGATGTTCAAATGACACAGTGTCCTGTCTCTGGCAGTGACTAGTAGCTGACACATAAGAAAGAGTTTAAGCATGTAGTTGTGCTTTCCTGGTACAGACCCTTGCTCTCTAGGGGTCTGCAGCTCAGGAGCTCGCTGGGCCAGATAAATGGACTTTGTGTCCGTACAACTTTAATCTGTGAATATGCCTAGCTGCTTTTTGCATCTCTGTAAAAATTTGATCTATACTGTTTAGTGAATTGTTCAATTTACCTGTGAGTTGTGGAAAAAAAAAAATTCTTTTGTTGTTTGAATATCCATTCTTCTGATTTCTTTTGAGGACTTTTATTTTCTGCGCTAGAAAAGGCAGTAACTGTTGTTAGCTATTTACTCGTTTAATGCATCTGTATGATAACCCTTTGTGGTGATTTATTTTCCTGATTTGAATAGTGTTAGTCTGTTGCACATATGGAATCTAATCTATGCATACATTTGAATCATCTCTTTTTTTTCCTATTCTCAATGTGTTTTCAAGTTGCTTTACATACATTTTGAGACTAGAGGAACAAAAGCTACATGTAATAGAGATGAAAACCCATACAGTGGCATTATTCTGGTTTTGGTTTTCCCTGTCTTCCCCTACCCCCTTACAGCTGTGAGCAGTGACCCACATAACAATGACAATTACCCCTTCTTATACTTCAGGCTGATGTGTTTCACTGAAAGAAGGCCTAGTGGGGGACATTTCAGCTGGTGATGGATAGAGGACCTGACGTGAGCTCCCACTACAGTTCCTGCTTCTTTGTTCCATGTAGTATTTGTCAAAACAGTGGCGATGAATGATGATATGTATTTATTTCTTTTCAGTGTGAGGGATGGCTGCATTCAAATGCACACGCGCAGATAAAAGAAGTTGAACAGCTTCAAAAGCTATATCAGTCAGTCTGTCAAAATCACGTTGGCAGACCTGGAGCACTGTATGTACAGATGGGACCTGAAAGTGAGATCTATTCACTCAAGGGAGAAAAGGCAGCTTGGTTTAACAAGATTATGGCAGAGAGCTGCTGGCTTGCTTGGCTGTGACTGCTTCTTCACGCGGCTTGCAAGAAGCTTACCCTAAATCTTTTTTTTCCCTGCAAGCCATGTTTCCTTCTTGGAGGTGCACAGCCTTCATGTGTTGTGTCCTCTCTGGGGCACCAGGCACCTTGGCAGCCCTGGCCCTGCTGCTGGGGTCTCCTTGAGCTGCTCATTGTAAAGGGCATTCGCGCAAGGGGTGAGCAAGCAGGAGAGCTCCTGTCACAGTTGTACCTTTGCTCATGCTCTGAAGGTTCTGCGGGGAAGCTAATAAAGGAGCAGGGGCTACCTTGTTTTTTTGTAGGGGAGTTCACAGAATCACAGAATGTGAGTTGGGGGAGAAGAGCACAAAGCGAACGAGGTGCAGGATGCGAGTCCTGCTCATTCTTCCAGAATAAGACCCTCTCTGGGACCTGAATTCTGGCTGGATTTTGTGGTGAAGAGGTGTGTGCCTACCCTCAAGAAACCTGTCCTACACATCTTGGAGAAATCTTTTTAAATTGCCTCAAGCCTTCAAGCTAAACAGAAGTTACTTACCTGTTGGATAGAAGCATGGAGGTTTTTTTGCTGTTGTGGGGTTGGCAATTCAGGGCAGCTGTTCACCCACCAAGTTAATAGAAGTGTGTTTGAAATGCTGAGAGATTCTCCTTTCTGGCATCTATAGCCTTTATGTATTTAAAGTTGTCATATAATCAGTTATCCATATCTTATGCTTTTGTCATGAGAAATAAGATAGTCTTAATTTGTTCTAAAATGTGAGCATTTAAAAATGTGTTTACATAGGCAGTAGACTTGATTAATCTCTCTTGACCAGGTAGTAGACATGTATTATCTTGCTGGCCTTCCAAACTGATGAACTGAAGTATTGATCTGTTTTCTGACAACTAGGTTTTTGTGACTGTCTTTCTCAGAAAATTCTCATGCATTGAGGGGAAGACTTGTGCGTCTCATTAGAGATGTCCACCTTCCCTGCTTTAATCACACTGCACGCAGTGGTGTAAGAACAGCACACTTGTGTTTCATTACAAAGCTACTTTACTCTGGTTTCAGCTAGCAGATTGCTCAAACCAGGGCATTCAGTAATATTTGTCCACCTAGAAAACGGTGAACATTTTTTAAAGCTTTAGTGAGGAGGATATTAAATGACTAGTATCTGTATTGTTGAATGGAGTGAAATAAACATATGGAAATTATGCAATTTAATGAGCATGTTCCCTTGAGAAGATATTAAAATGCAAAGAGTAAGTGAAGGACACAGGCACCTACGAACTAGAGCTAACGTACAAAGGAATAAAATTCCCAGAAGACAAAGATTTGTAAAGCATAGAAAAAATATAGCATACAATAGTAGTTAAAGGGCTAAAATCTAGGAATGAATCGTGTGGGGAAATGGAAAAAGAGAAATTTAGCAAGAGAATGCAGACATTAGCATAAATGAGGTTCTTGCAACCTTAATTGTTACTTAAATTTACTTTAAAATGTCCAAGGCAGTTGTTTTCCTTGTCCCTTAAGTCCTTTTAAAGTGTGATTTTTTTTTTTTAATTTTTTTTTTCTCCAAATGGAGAGCTGAGTGATGTCCAGTGTCAGGACCAGAGGCAGGGAGCACAAACTGAAACACAGGAGGTTCCCTCCGAACACCAGGAAACATTTTTTCTTTGTGAGGGTGACTAAGCACTGGCACAGGTTGCCCAGAGAGGCTGGGGAGTTTCCTTCATTGGAAATACTCAAAAGCTGCCTGGACATGGTCCTGGGCAGCCAGCTCTAGGTGGCCCCGCTTGAGCAGGGGCTTGGACCTCCAGAGGTTCCTTCCAACCTCAACTATTCTATGATTTTGCAAAAAAACATGTTTTAGCTACAAAAGGAATTTTATTCCTATTTGTATAATGTAAACAGCTCAGCCAACTCTTGTAAAAAGAAACATTCACTTTTAGACATTAAAATGAGCTTTCCAACTAAATAAATGTTTAAAACTGTTATATTTCAGTGATAAGAGAGGACAGAATGGAAGCTTCAGATCACAGTGAGAATTTGGGGCTCTGTCTCTTCTGGCTGTAAAATGGAGCTTTTGCATGATACTGTTGATTAAAGCTATCTTGTTAAGGAGGATGATGTTCAGAAGGAACCTCAGTAGGGTCTTGTTAGCAGCACTGAGTAGATATTTGGTGTTTATGACTCACTGGGTTGCTTACTGACGTATTCTTGTGTGACATCTACAGACTTTTGTCAGAGAAATTATTTTTTTAAAGTAGAAGTGCAGAATTAATGAGAGATTATTTGCGATCCAAATTGGATTATTTGGCAGGGCTTCACATGTAAATCCATTGGCATCAGTGCTTGATCTAAAATGATGATGGCATTGATGCTAAAATGTAAAGCACTGGCATTTTAAGATGACTCATTTTGGGAAGAAATACTATTTTAAAAGCAATCCTTCAGTCTAAACTGCAGGCTGGGGAGAGTGGTATTTGCTTTTAATAAGGAATATGAAAAAAAGTGATTGAAGGTTTACTGAGGCACAGAATCACTGCAGGCATGCAAAATTAGACAAGGTAAAGCACATTGGAGAGGACTGTAGAAGAAAAAAGCCCAGTTTCAAAGAAACAGAATAATCTGTATGATCCAAGACAGATACAAGCTAATTGACTGACCTTACTGCATTTTCTATGAGGTTTGGCTTGAAAGGGAGAGAAGTAATTTCAAGTTGAAGGAAATTGTATCTAATTCTTTGAACTTTATTCCATGACTTGCATTTGTAATTATTGATGTAGCCTGAGCTGAATAACAGGGTTTTTTTAATACCAGAGTATTTTTTAATTTTAGTTAGTTCATGTTTTCACAGTGTTTTGAACGTGAAAAAAGCTACATAAGTGCAAGTGGTGTTATATCTTTAGACCAATAGTCTTAATTTATTTAGTTGCATGGATTTGTGCTCCAGTTCCAGTCCCCCTGTGATTTCCCTTGATCTTCTATAAATTTGAAGGTGAATTTTTCATCATTTTTCTCAGAATCACTTAATGACTCTCTATGATGCTGGCTTCCTTAACTGACGCATTCACTTTTTTTTTACTTTTTTGGTTTTTTTGAGAGCGTTCAAGCCTTCAAAAATGTTTTGAAGTGTTAAATTCTAAATTCTAATATTTCTTTTTTTTCTGAATTGTCTTAGGGATCTTTTTATTAATTTTTAAAAAACACCCACACCTAATATGAAATGCTTTCTTAGTTCCCTGATATATGATGATGCAGCAGTAATCAAATATATTGTATATTGTTCTCCATTTCAGAGATTTACATAGCACTTAAGTTTACTGTGTCTGTGAAGCTTAATAAGATTTAGACTGCATCTTTGCTTTGATACAGAAGTTATTATTTTTCAAGACACTGGATTTTGTTTCTTACACTACCTTCCCGTATCACTGTAACTGCTGGATGCAAATCCGTCTGCAATTCAGCTGTGTTTTGCTGCTTGCTACAAGATAAATTTGATTTCTGTGGACCAATTTGAAATAATACTTTAATAAGAAAGAATGTCTAAGTTTATGAAAAGGAGATTGCTCTTGCTGTCCAAGTAACCAGATTTTTATAGGTGTTCTTGAAAGAAAGAAAATGCTCTGGAAGCTGAAATTCTTAATACTTGAACAAATCAAGGGGAGAAAATTTAGCTTTCCATTGGATTGAGAACTAGATTACTATTTAGTTGACCTTTTGGAATTTCATCATTTATGAGGAAAAAATGCTGTCTACAGGTTTTAGAAGTGAAACCATCCAATTGTGGATTCTGTACTGGTTCATAAATGGATAAGATTGAAAAAGTTAACGGCAAGTGAAACTAGTCAGTCGGGATTATATTGCTTCAGTCAGTGGAAAAAAGAAATGGTTCTGGCGCATCTAACATTCTTTTAGTTGGAAAAAAATAATAATGTCCATTAGCAGAAGCTATTAACAGCAGGAACTTGACTTAGGAAGTGTAGTAGGAAGCACTGTGTAGTTCCATGCTTTGACCTGCCAGGGAAGCATAGAGAAAGCTGTCTCCAGCCGCCCTGCAATTGCAACGGCGTTCCACTGTGTGCAAGAAATGAGATGGAAACACAGGGCAGAGGAAGAAGGGAGATCAAAGCAGAAGCTCACACAATAATAATAAGAATAATAATGAGAAAGAAAATTTCCACCATGACCTTCTTTTTCTTTGGCCCTCCTTGCAGTTGATGGTGTTGAGAAGTAGCATTCCCACCAGAGTGTGGAACAGCCTTTCTTTTCAGCATATGTCTTCCAGGAATCTCCAGTAATAAGTAAATAAGAGCTGCTTATGGCTAGGAATGGATGTTTCCTTTTATAGGCAGAATCTATTTTTGTTATGACCTATGTGTAATACTTTACTTTCTGGAGCTCACTGGGGAGAAGTGTAACATGTTTTTCATCTGAGCTCTCTTTTGGTAGTCACATTTTGCATGACTTTGAAAGTCTCTGCTCAGTTGCTTCAAGTTAGTTTTGGGTTTTTTTGGTTGATGACTTGAAGCTGCAATAATTTCTAGTTAGGAGACCAGGCAGTTTGGTGGTTATTTTAGTATTATTTTATTAGTAGTTATTATTATTATGTTAGTATTAGGTAATCTTAATTTTCTTGGAAGATCTGTGATGGCCAGCGCTATTCTATTCTGTCACTATTTGTAGAACTTTGCTTTGGAATGTTCTCTTACAAGAGTCTGGTAGGAAGCAAACAAATCAGCAACCTTGCTTTTTTGCAAACATTAGAGAAATTATTTGAACAATATTCTTTTAAAATAAAAATGAAAGATTGAAAGATGCAGAAGTCAATGGATTTATGTGGTCTCCTAGAGGAAAAATATGTAGAAGTAGTTCTGCAGACTGTTTCATTTACATCAAAACTTTTAGTACTAGAATTTATTTCCAGCTATTTGCATGTCAGTGTGAACAATGGTGAGAAGTTCTGTTAATCCTCATGTCAGTGTCTATATTAGGATTTAGAAGAATGCAACTCTTCTAATCTGTAAGAAGGAAACAGGGCACCGGTGCATAACCTAGTCTGGCCGCCAGTAGGCTACAAACTGTAATACCAAGCCCAGTGCAGGGTTCAGAAACTTGAAAACTGATCACAGAACTTTTATCGGGTAAAAATCTTCTCTTGCATTTGAAAAAAGTTCATCTTATCTCAGATATTGCAAGTTTCTATTTCGTTGAGAAAATGAAAATTACAAGCCTTCACAATATTTTTTCTTACCTCTAAGTATCCAGTGGCACAGTTACTGATATTCTGTGAATTGCTTCAGAGTAGTGCTGAAATACTAACCCTCGCACATGTAGCTGTCAAGAGAAGAGCAGAGGGCTACTTGAGACAGATTAATTGCTAAGAGTTAATGAGACCCAAGGGCAGTCAGCTTGTAGCTGTGCAGTAAGATAACCAGATGCTCCTCTCCCAGTATTGTCTTTGTTGTACTGTCAGAAGTCTTTTTAAGTGTCTGTCATGGTTCTAATGAAAGAACCACAGAAATTTCACAAAATCAGTTATTTCGGAATTTTCTTTTGGGGAAGAGGAAACTGAAGCAGTGCTGAATTGTTACCAAAAGTGCCCTGATTTGTCCTTTACGTGAGAAGACATCTCAACACGTGCTGTCATTTTTCAGCTTCTATATGGACCACGAAGAGATTAAATACAAGTGTAATGCAGCTGAGTTATCCCTTTTAAACATACAGTGTGAGGTTATCCCAAGTTCCTGGAAAATTAGTGCATTCAAGTTGAGTTGTGAAAAAAACAACTTATCTGCATAAAGATTGTAATTCAAAGTACATACTTGCGTGACTTGGTTGTTTGGCTTGTGTTGTACACTGCCTATTTTTTAGTGCTCGAAACAGATACAGAGATTGACACCTATGATATTTTTAAGTTTTGGGACGCTCTCTAAAAGAAGAAAACAATTACATCCAAGCAATGAACTCATATGTGAGGAGCTCAGTGAAGGTATTTAGTTTTTGCTCATCCTACGTAAATTTGATTTGTATTCTGCCTCTAGGGGAACAGTGCTACTATGCATTGTAATAGTGTAAAATAAGTTGTTAATTTTGGAGTGTTAACTTGACAGCGTTTCCATGCAATTACTGTCTCTTACGGACTGGTTGGGGTTCTTTTTTCTTTCTCACTCTAGCCTTGGGATGGGACTTCCCTCAGAGCTTACCACCACTTGTTCATATTCACTCAGGAGAGTCACAGCTGAGTGCTGGGCTGAAAGTGCAGCTCCATAGCAGTCCCGGCTCCTGGAGTCCTAGGCAGGCGGATTTAGCAACACCAGTGAAGCCACTTTGATTGAAGGCTGCCTAATACTTCTGTAAATCAAGTTGACTTGTCCAAGCTATGCGCAAGCATTGGCTTCAGAAACGCACAGAGTTTCTTAGCTCTTCAGGATCTTTGAGGGTGACCCACAAATCTTGGGGTCAAATCTTGAGCCCACTGAAAACAATGAAAATTCTCTTTTGATTGCAGTAGAATCAGTCATGGGTTTAGCTTTAAAATAGATGTGAAAAGGTGCATATCCTTAAAAATTATGTGTAATAATTGTCTTTTAGGGTTTTTTCTTCGGGAAGATGAGGTAGCAATGAAAGAAATTATTATTATTATTATTATATGATCTTTTATTGCGCACAGTATATTAATGACAGATGGCATTTGTCACTGATTTTATTACTACTGAAGAAGCAGCTCTGCAATGAGCTTCTTTTTTGTGTCTTTGATACCTTTTATTCTAACTGAAATTCTGATGGTTTGGTGTATTTAGAAATTATCTGTGCTGGCAAATCGTGTCTCAGGCATGAAATGCTTTTATTTTATCCCAGACAGAATTGTACTAGACTGTTGCTTGCCGTGTTGCACCCATTCTAGTGTGGAAATGAGTGGGTACAATATATTTTAAAAATTGTGAAAGAATGCTATGGTAGATGAAATATTGCGTGCACGAATGTTACAAAATTACTGAATTAAATTTGACTGTGACACAAGTTCTCTACTTTATACACAGGCATCAGGACCAAGTCTTTAATTACTCAGTCAAATGGCGAGATTTTCTCTCTTCCATACTACAGAATACCTGATGTGCTTTCATTTACTCTGGGAGACTCCAAAACCAGCTTGATAATATCGCTTGTGATAATAGTTGGTGCTCAAAAGTAAAAAGATCTCAGAAAGTCTAGACAGGAGAAGTGACAACCTGTGTTAAGTGCTAAAGTCACTACCAGTTGTCTATGATATTGTAAGATTCCTAGTAAATGGTTTAAAAATTAATGTTTAAATCCCTGACTGGCATGTATAAGGGGGTTGTTAACATGGCTGAAAAGCTGTTTAGTAGAATTGAAGTACATAAGCATAGAAATACATGTCAGGAGATTTGCAGCTCTGAAGAGCCATGCCCAGCTCATATCAAACTGAAAGGTACTGAAAAATAATAATTACATTTTCTATTCTGTATTATGGAGAAACTAAAATTAAAAAAAAAAAAAATCAATACAGGCTAATGATGAGGAATCAACCTGCGTAGGTGTTGAAGTATTAGAATTGCCTGGTGACAGGCTTTAATCCCACAGTTGACCTCCTTTTGAAGATACTTGCAATGATCTCTTCCCTGGAGCCATTTTCTGGGCTGGGGCTGTGTTCACTGGATGCTGCAACAGGGTGAGCATTTGCACAAGCTCCTACACAAGAGCACATTTGGGAAGATAAAAGAGTTGCTATGCGTTGCTCCAGTTTACGGTGATTTTCTGTAGGCATGCTCTTAGCCTGCAGCAAATATTAGATGGTTTGTGTTAGCTCATTGAACTTAGTGACTGAAATAATTTACTAATGCTGATCTTGGACATTAAAGCTAAGGTGATCTTAAGGGGTGAGGAGGCAGTTGTGCTCTCACCAGTTCCTCTGCATCAGATCTAGTCTTTAGCAGCTCCAGGAAGGGTCGGTGGAGCTAAGGCTGTGGAGGAATTAGTGCCGTTTCTTCCCTTTCTGAGGCTGCTGTCAGTTTTACTTAGTAAGATTATTGTGTGTATGAGCTATCCATTGTTTCTTTCTCTCTCTGGGTCGTGCTTAGCAGTTTGTGTCAGTCTTGCACACTGTAAAGATTAATCTGCTAAACTCATCATGTGGGTTTTATCTGGCAGTGGTTGGGTTTTAACACAGCCTGTGTTTAGTTCTGAATGCCATTTGAAGAGGAAAGGAGAAACACAAAACTGTCATATATTTTAAAGAGAAGCAGGAAAGCAACTGGGAGAAGGCTGTGTGTGGGAAGCTGTTTTGTAGAAGTTGAGGTCTTGCTTGCTCTGACTCTTCAGGATAGAAGAAATAATGAATATACCTTGCTGCAGCCTAGGAAAATTGATGTTAAGGGTGTGTGAATTAAAAATGCAAGAGCAGTTTGCCAATAAACTAAGTTACCAAGGAAGGTAATAAATTGCTGATTTAAGCCCATGTAAGCATAGGACGGATCAGGCTCCCAGCTGTTAGGGCTGTTTTAGGGCCAGTGGCATCGTTTCTGAGATGTGGCAGCAAAATAGCTGGCTGAGCAGCTGAGGAGTTCTTCTAAACCCAGAAAAATAAATGTGTTAGGTATTCATTATTTAATGGCTGTGGTAAATATGAGGTTCAGAGTAAAACTCCTATTGATTTATATGCTCTCATCTGAACTGCATCTTTGGTATTAGCTCAGATGAGCAGGTTTGATTTATAGAAAGAATGGATAGCCCTTGCTTTCTCCAGTCTCGATCTTAATCTTTCTTTTTGTGATTAGATGAGATGCTTTCTCAGTCATTTCCATGCAGTGAATTGTTTCTGCTCTTTTCATTTGCGGGTAGGTTATGTGTGGATAAAAGATTTGGGATTTTTTAGTTGCTTTGAAAGCTTGCTCCTTTATGGCCAGGAAAGCTTCTCCCCATGTAGTGGGCGACCACAAGTTCCCAGGACCTCTGGTGTTCCTCAGTGTTGTCTATAATAAAGCTCGCAGAGGAGGAGGACAGTCTTTCAGTAAGCAATAGATGGTGATTCAGTGCCAGCTCCAACTGTTCAGTCTTTTGTACGTGTGTTTTGGCCAGTCATTTAATCTTTTTTCTCATCTGGTTTTTCTCTTTGTGAAATGTGAGTAATATTTATTCCATTTTAGCACCCTTTTGTACATAAGTAGGCTGGAAACTTTTGGGTCTATTTATTATAGTGTATTTGCACAAAATCTAGCACTGTGGGATACCCGTCTTAGCTGAAGCCTTAGAGCATTATTTGTATGTGGTGACCGAAATAATAAGCTCCATTCCCTATTTATCCCAAACCTTAAGACAAGTAAGAGAGCTCTTGAGGTTGGTCCTTAGCATAAGACCCTGCAGACTGCTGAAGGCTTTAATCAGGAAATTGTTACCATCTGAACTCACCAGAACAAAAGTTAAGTTTTCTAGGGAGTTATTTTTTCAACCATATATTCCCAGTGTAAGCCCTCGTTAAGATGGAATTCGTGTTCAGAATGCAGGCAATTTGTTTAGGTGAATTTAAGGAGATGTTGTAAAGACTGGGGACAATACAGCCTGGCATTGAAGAGAGAAACTCCAAAACATCAGAAGTTCTGGAGTTAATTTTAAATGTCATGTATTTGGCTTTCTTCTAAGCTCAGAAGTACATAGTTAAAAGGTATGAACCACTAGTCTTCTGTGATGCTTTTTAATGATCAGACGGTTGTGACTGTGAATAATAGTCTTGTGTTCCAGTGTCAGATAAGACTAATTAAAATACATTAAAATCTGTATTTTATTTTGTTTATTTTATTTTTTTTAGTTTTCCTGCCTAGTGTATAGCCAGAGAACAAAAAGAAAGCTTTGAAGGTTGATTAACAAACTCTTTCCATGTGGTTTATTTTTTCTCTTATGGATAATGGTGGTGGTTTTGAAAGAAAGGGGCTGCCATCCTTCCTAAGGCTGGGTTACATCACTAGGCTTTCAGGTGCACCAGGATGTGGCTGTCCCTTTGTGGTGTGGTTCTTAATAGAATTTTCTGGTACAGAGCAAAAGTAAGCAGTCCCTGTTAATTTAGAAAGAGTGGGAGATGACATGGCCATTAATCCTTAAACAGATAAATAGGCAGAATTTTTGAATGATGCATGAGATTTCAGGGAGCTTCTACAGTATTTGAGAGAGTCTTGCAATGTGATCCCTTGGGACACTGGGATGATTTAAGGCAAGACTTTCAGCATTTTAGTAACCTGTTTTTAATTTAATTTATATCTAGCCTTACCTCTGAGTTTTGCATTTTGTTCAAGTGTTGTACCTGCTAATGTCGGTATATATGGTATTATTGATGCATAACTGTGGTTGAATCTTTGGTTTACTTGGAAAGCCTTAAAACATATAAAAATGGTAGTTGGTATTTCTACAGTACCGGGAAGATCAGAAATTGAAATTTATACTTGAAGACAGATGTAGATATAGATAAAGCTGTAAATACTCTGCGCCCACCTTGTAATTGTGCCATTATAGACAAATCTTGAAATACACCTGCTGAGATGGAACATGTTAGTAAATGTTTTGTTTTCTTATTATTAGCCCTTTCTTATAATCTGCAATTCGTAAATTTACAATTCAGATTTTGTCTTACTTCATAGCCAGACTGATTTCTTACTGTTAAAGGCACCATCTCCAGCTGAGCTAAAATATCAATTTTCCAGTAGATAGAATCAGTTAGACAGGCACCTGAGCAGACCTTCAATATATCTGCTTATTTGAAAGACAGAGTTAATCTGCTGCAGGATAAAAATAACATCTGAATTATGCAGAGGAGGGAGGGACTGAAGCTACTGGATCAGGATACTTCTCATTTGTATGCAAATGTACTGTCTTTCTTCCTGAACTTGATCCTTGAGATCAGTTAATATGGAAGAATAAGGGATGAAAAACACTCTTGGATTTGATCCAGACAGATACATACGGGTTACTATTGTGTGGCTAAATCATCATGTACATGTTGGGGATTGTCTAGGAAAAACCCCTACGTTTGAAAAAGCCAAGCTGACTGCCTTGGCGGGGCAAAGTGCTGCATCTACCATTACTGAGGCTAATGGTCCTATATGACTTCAATCATACAAAGATTTTTATTCGCTAGAAAATGTCAGTATCTAGAAAATCAAGGGATAAGTGCCTGCATTTTTGCTTCTAAGTATTGCTGATTACTTGTGAATAAACATTGCCAAAATGAATGAAAATATTTTGGTGGAAGGATTAAATTTTATTTTTTTTTCTGACTTGGATACAGTACTTTTTTTCTACAGAAAATTGCAGAAAAGAAAGAGCAGGGGAAAGAACCACACAAAGTCTCTGCTTTAGAGGCTAAGATTTCAGCCCAGTCTACCAATAGTAATTTTCATATTTGAATTTTGTGGAAGCTTTACTGCTCTATTCAGTTATTTGAAGTGTAGGCTCTGCCAGCTGAGTTCCAATACCATGCACTTTGAGTCTACAGTGGTGTGTATAATTTTGAAATTTGGTGGCATGGAATTGTACATAAGTCAGTCTACACACCTAGTTGTGTGGGCTTTATGTTGCATTCTTTCCATACCTAAAATTATATAAACTTGGAGTTTTTAATATACCATGATTTCTCTCTTACCACAATTACCCATCATGTCATGGAAGAACAGCTCTGTATTTTTCTGTAGCAAAAAAAAATACAGAAGCAAAAATGAAGGAAACCAGAACTGTTCATTTAAAAAAAAACACACCAAAACCAAACAAGGATATGAAATCAAGAAATTGAGAATGTTAGAATTAAGGCTGTTTGTCTTCCTTAAATTTTCTTCTTTTTATGTGTTATGACTGTCTGATCACAAAGATACCACATTCATAGTTTTTTTTCTTTGGGTCCTTTGCCTTCAACAGGAGGTATTTTGAGTGGTACAAGAGGAAACAGAAAAGTTGATACGTTTACAGCTCGGACTGACTGTAATGGGTCCGGTAACGTGCCTCTGGATGCTTTATACTGTGTTGGGCAGGAACACTTTAGTGCCTGTGCGCAGAGCAGCTCGGAGGAGGTGGCACACACACTCAGTCCTGCTGTTTCCATGTTTTCTACAGCTGGGAAATGTTACATTTTTTTCAGTTTGGTGGCTATTTTTTTTTTTCCCAGAAGTTGTGTAACTTTTGTAAGTTGAGTCTGATGTCCTGAAGTGACATTCTGAGAGAGTGATTATTTGAAATATATCCTGGAAGCACTTGATGGGGAGGTTTGATTAAATGATCTCTAAGGTCCCTTCCAGCCTAGGCCATTCTATGATTCTGTGATTGGACAATACTAATTTGCCTTATGGTGCAGAATACTGAAAATATGTAGTTAGGCAAATGGTAAGGTAAGAACATTTCATAGTACTTGCATTATTATGCATTAGCTTAAAGTTGTAGTCAACTATTTTGCTTTTAACCATGCTTAACCTGTTGTTTAATGAGTAGAATTTTCTGTAACTTTCCATGCAGTACTTTCAGTAGTCAATCTCTCTACATTATGCTTGCTTTTTTTTTTTTGCATAGTCCCCATGTATTGCAGATCTCTACAGTAGTTATAGATCTGTAGCGCTCTGTATAAAATTGAGAAAGGTCATCTGGAAAAATGTCTTGGAGGAAGAAAGCATGCTGTGTATATAGTTGTTTTTTTGGTTTTTTTTGGCTAGTGCACTTCACACTCAGTTATCTCTTCTATTTGTATGACTTATCTCCCACTTTCATCTTTCCTTTTACCTCCTGGCAACTAGCAATATGCCTCAGCATAACGATGAGCAGCAACAAAGGTGAAACCGAATGTGTTTATATTCTTTCCTGCCTTCCAAATTTAGATCTGAAAATAGAAACGAATTAATATCTTCTGTTCAGAAGAATAACAAAAAACTCCCCATAGCTGGGGTAAAAAAAGCTGGACATACGTCAACATTTTTCTGTGGTATGTAAGGATTTTTCTAAAATAATTTAGGAATGATGCTGACAAAAAAAAGATAAGCAGGAAGATAATTAGCTCATGGAAGCACTTTATGTATTGCTTTTATTTCAGTGAGGCTTCAGAGGCTTAAAGTGAAGATATGCTGAACTACTTGCAGGATGAAAGTCATGGCACATGAAAAGCAACACAGTACGTGCAGAGCATTTGGAGTCCATCAAGGCTTGGAAAACATTTTTATCAAGCATATCCACCTACTGCTTTTTAATAACTCTGCCATAAGGGCGTACCATTCCTCCTTACTATGAAGTTAGCACTCCGGATACTACAACACAGTTTTGTGTTTCCGTTGTCACTTGCGTGGTCAAACACTGGAAGATGTTGCCCAGAGAGGCTGTGCAGTCTCCATCCTTGCAGATACTCAAAACCCATCTGGATGTGGTGCTGGTCTCCCTGCATAAGCTGACCCTGCTCTGAGCAGGGTGTTGGGCTAGGTGGTCTCCAGAGGTCCCTTCCCACCTCAGCCATTCTGTGACATGATAGCAAATCATCATAGAATCATAGAATGGTTTGGGTTGGAAGGGACCTAAAAGATGATCTAGTTTCAAACCCCAGCTATGGGCAAAACCACCTCCCACTAGCCCAGGCTGCTTAAAGCCCCATCCAACCTGGCCTTTGACACTTCCCAGGATGGGGCATCCACAGCTTCTCTGAGATACACTGTTCCAGTGTCTCACCAGACTCACAGTGAAGAACTTATTCCAGATATCTAATCTAAATCTATCCTTTTTTAGTTTAAAGACATTAAAGGGGATAGCTTTCAATAAAAAAACAATGAAAGTGTTGCAGCATACGCAGGCTGGAACAGAAAAGGGAACTAGGCTTATGTGAGAGCAGCTTAGAAAATGTTGACAGATCATGGCCATAGGGGTTTTTTTTTAAATTTTTTTTCAAAATGTGTCCATAACTGTAGAAATAGTACTACTAGTGAGTAATCATCAGGGGAAATGAGGAACCCAAAGGTAACTAGGGGATGGATGTGACAAGGATGTTATGAATAATAAAAAAGATCAGCTTAGGTGCATTACAAACCAAATGTAATAGAGTTGTTGATCAAGTAAGATAGCAGCTGCTTAAATGTCTTGAAAATGAAGAACTCGTGCTAGATTGTCCATGACTGGAATTTTCCACATACTAATCAATAGTTTCCCCTAAGTGAACGGTGAGCAAAGTAGTTGTTTTAGCATTGCCTTAATGAGCAAAGATTGGAGGGGTTTTTATTTATTTTTTTTCTTTTCTGGAAAGTCCGACGGGCAGACTGGCAGCAGGACTACCTCTCAGGTATGTTCAGGTACCTCAGCTATCCCCTGATTGCTACCACTAGGCAGCAGCGTGACCAGCTCTGGGAAGCCAGCTCTGCAGGGCAACTCATGGAAGAGGCTTGCTGGTGGCGAAGGTGTTTGCATCAGTGGGCTGGGAACATGCGCTGTGACAGTTCTGTGTTCAACACAACTTCCCTCCTCACTCTCTAGGGTCATGAAGTCATCAGACAGAAACTATAAATTTGGGGTTGTAGTTTCTCTCAGGCTGTTTCTTGGCCCAAGGGGCACAGACATTTGAAGTTAGAAAAGAGCATTGTAAACATTCAGTCATATCTTCTATACTCTGTGCCTTGGGGCATCTTTCAATTATTGTATTAATGAGCTCAGACATAGATTATCTGTTGTTAGGAGCTTGATTCATCAACTGTAGTTTAGCCCATAATTATCATCACAATTACACATCTCCTCCTACCAATTTTCTTGCCTAAATTTAACCTGTGGTGGATCTTTGCTAGTGTACGTGAATGTTGAAATAAAAAGCTTGAGGACAAAGTATGACAAAATAAATTATACATCCAGTATTAAGTAATTGGTTAGAAAATGCTTTCAGGAAAATTCATTTTAAGAGGCAGATAAATAGTTCTATAATTCTTCAGTGTTTGTATTCTCAGCTATGTAATTCCAAAGCCTTACTGAAGAGATGCAGGCAAGAGTGGTGATGACATCATGAGTATAAGACAAGATATAGTCTGCAGTACAGGGATGTCAATCTCATCGCTGGTTGCAGACAAAAAGGAAGGCTCCTCTCTCTTCCCCAGTTGTCTTCTGTATTTTTTGGTTTGTTTTTAATTTCTCATAGTTTCCTGTCAGCTTAGACCCTGAAGTATGAGTGCTAAGAGAAGAAGTTGAACAGGAACTGTACCTTTCAGGAGTGGCCTGCAGTTAGACTGGCTCAGCAGTGTCATTCAGATTTAAGGGGACATAATTGACCCTGGGAGCTAAGGATCTGACTAGGAACAATATTGTTAAAAATTCCACCTTGTAGCAGAGATTCAAAAGTATTTTCTGAGATTTCTCTTAAGATTTACATGCTTTGGATTTATAATACTAAATTTAGAATATAACATACAACATACTAGGACATTTCTGTAGGAATATGTTGCTAGTGTGGACCATGCACAGCAACTGAAGTTACAGGCTTGACAGTGGCATGCACGTGAGTTGACAACACTCCCTGAATAATACATACAGTGGGTATAGGTGGTTGATGCGCTGGTGTTATGTGACTGACACGTACATGACGAGAGGAGGTTAGGGCCTTGTGAGGTCAGAAATGCCATTCTACCTCTGGCTTCCTGATCTTACACATCAGGAATTAGGAGGAGAAAAAGTGCTGTGGTGCCCTTTGGGTCATGTTAACACCTTAATGTTGTATATGACAATTCTATGATTCTATAAAATGGCTTTGTCATCTTGTCGCACAAATCGTTTCATTCAAACTATGATATGCTTCTACAGGCGCATCTACGTTAGGAGATTTGATAACACAGTCACCATAAAGGCTGTTCTGTAACTGAGCAAGCTGTTGACTTCACCTGGGCCTTACTTTGGAAGATAATGGAGGAGAGAAGAGAGCAGAGTATTGCTATTTTTCTTCATGTATGTAATCTGAAGTACCCCATTGTAAAAGATGTTTAACACTCCTCTCTTTCCAATATATTTAAGGATTTTTAAAAGATACATAATCCCCCGTTTGTCCTCCCTTTTCTTATTGATTGCAATAGAAATCTATATAATTGACACTCTTACAAACTTCCATGAAAAGCCGAAATTCTGAAACATTAACAAAGAAGCATTTTCTCTTGAATATTACCTAGCTTGTATTTGACTGCAGCCTATCAGAAATAAATAATGAGAAATTTTATACACTCAGAAAAAAATCTTCCCTTTTCAAATTGTTTCAGTGTTTGCTGCTCAAATATAGGTCTAACTTAGAGTGATATGGAAGTCATATTTCATGCATTTTTATATCAGAACTGCTATTTTAGCAGTGAAAAAGCCCTCATGAAACAGTGCTAACCATGCCAAAATAGTTACTTCATGAGCATGAACATGAAATATATAATTATGTGTATGCTCAGAATGGGACAGAGTGGCCTGTTTATACTTCTGAAAGAAAACCTTCTACTCTAACACTAGCTGGAGCAGACCAGGACTGTGTCCAGTTGGGTTTTGAGCATCTCGAAAAACTGTGATTCCACAACATCTCTGAGTCCAAATAGCACAGTATGCAGTATTTTCTATAGGACAGGAAATGAGATGAAGAACCAAGTTTTATGGTCCATGCACTGTAGAAGCATTTAAGCGAATATTTCAGTCTTACTACAGTAAAAACAATTTATGTTTGGATTTAAGTGCAGTGCTAAGCTAGAGTCATTAGTCATGTATATTTTCACTTAATGGTGCCTTTGGTATTCCTTACAGATATTAAACCGAGTATTCAGTCACAGGAATCAGATGGACAGTTGTCAATTTTGCTGTCTTATTGCATGCCCTTTTATTTTTGTATTGTCAGTGGAAAGGACCCAGGTACAACCCTAAATCCTTTCAGGCTTTGGCCAATTTTATTACAGTGACTAGGAGTATGTTTTCATTTTGATTATAAATGCCTACAGTTCTATATAGTATTATAGTATTGTTTGCATATGAACAGGTGCCATTTATTCATAATGTGTGCAGTAATATTTATTTATTCCATAAGCCTTTTACATAAGGCCTTTGAAGGAGCGATATGACAGCAGGCCTGTGCAATAATCTTGTAATTGTTAAATTATTTTTCTGAAGCGCTCCTTCTCAAGCTGTCATGTGGGTTCTTTTCTTTTGCTGATAGCATTCACTGTGTCCGCTTCCAGGGCAGCCAGAGGCAGACCTCTTTAGAAAAACAGCTGAAGCACTTTATATATAGCATTCCATTTATTCCTGATGAAATCAAATGGCCTTGCGGCCAGAACTTCAGTTAAAAAGAGCAGTTTATTGAGAACCTCTAAATAGGGTAACAAATGGTGCTGTATTCCCCCACTGGTTACGTTTTCAATATCGTATGTAAAAATTCCCCCTGAAATGGAAAGAATTCACCGCACCCTGTTTACATAGAGATGAGTCACTTCTTTCTTGAAGATTTTGCAAGTAGTAAAAAAAAATATAGGTACAGCCCCTGTAACACTGAATGTCAGAACTGGGACACCAGAGTAACTAACATATAATTTTTATCAGCTTTCCCAATGTTCCTTCTTGAGCAGAAACATGTGACTAGGTGTTATTTTTAATTGAAATGAAAGGACTTTTTTTTTAAAAAAAATACATATTGAAATTCCATAGCAGTTACTGAATTAGGAGGGTAAACCTGAGACTTGTTTCTGCCTCTGCATTCAACTTCAGCATGTGATTTGCTAGAAAGCACACAGAGACCTGTTGATCATGATTCCTCACGGGCAAACCTCTAAACTGATCGTATGCTTTACCTGTCAATGTCTGCGTAATGCCCATGTGTGTAGGATTAGACATGCATACACAGATACTTAATGACTACATATAGTGCTTTGCCATGGAAAGACTTTGAGGATTAGGATTGCCCCTCGATCATTAGGTGGAAGAGGTGCTGAAGGTGGTACCTCAGTTTTTCTTCACAGTGAGTCAGATGATGCATGACATTCAAACCTATGTAATTATTGTGGGAAAAGTCATCTATTCACCTCATTAACTGCACTTTTATCTTGAGATGGAAGGGTCTAAATTTGTCTCTTGTAACTGTAATATTGGTAACCGGATTGAATTGTCTACTTGAAAAGTTTGTTCTTCTAATTGGCTTCTGTTATAATTTAATTATTTTAGAGTTCAGTTAGTTCTGTAATATGACTGCGTGGTTTAATAATAAAACCTCTTCAGATGAGTAATTTTAGAACTCTGTAAAAGTTATATTCTATCGTGTATGTTTATTGTCTGTCACTCGCTTTATACCTGCCTTTAAGCTGATTTCCTGTACAGGAAGGATTTTTCTGACTGCGTTTCATTATGCATTTTTTCAAGGTCAGTAGTGCCTTTCCGCCTGTTCCTTTTTTCATCTTTTAGTACTTGACCAGTTAGGTAATGTTAATCTTAAAGGGCCAGTAAGATGATTGCCTCAGACTTGCACCCAAACTTGGGAGAGTGCCTTCTCTAAATGTGTGCCCAGCTTTAGTAAGTCCATCAAAGCAAATGACTGAACTTCAGCATTGAACTTCAGCATTTTTACTGTTGAAGTGGCAGTTATCTGAAATTCAGCTTTTTCAAGTGTAAAAAATTGTACTTTTTAAAAGGTGCTTGAATTTGCACAACATGGGTGCTGAAGGTAGCTTTTAATTGACCCAACTGAGTGTTTTGACAGCTGTTGGAAGAAAGGAGTATGTAGCAAACTGATCTGTATTAGTTATCATGGACAATCAACGTCTTTTAGTGACATCACATCAGAATTTACAGAAAAAGATTTTTTTGAGATGTAGAGATTTTATTTGCTTTTAAGACAATTAAGATTTACCTTTAAAATTTGATACAGTATTGCACAAACTTAGGTTTGAACACAAGCTTCCTAGCCTTTAACAGCCAAAACCAGAAGTGGCCTTGGTGAAGAATGGAGAATGATAGAGCCCTTCTTTCAACTGCAGGACACTGCTCTTCTCCTCAACCCTCAAACCCCACTTAGTTTTCCAGTGGTATTACAGGTAGTATTTGAAGGATCTAGTGTTGGGGATTTGGTTTAAAAACTGAAGGATACCAGCTGCAGAGAGCAAAGCTTGTCTTGGGGCTAGATGCAAACTCACTTTGTTCATCCCTTTCCTAGTCTGTAAGAGGTTCAGTTCTCTCCCGTATCTTGTTCTTCTTCACTTGCCAGCCCAGAAAGCCAGATACCAATATGAACAGTGAACTGTGTCATGGATGTAGAAGATAGGGAAGTATGCACACCGGCAACCTGTAGAGATGGAGTTGGAGCCTAAGGGTGATTACTTCTGAGTAACAGAGTAAAATGTTTTAGTGAAAACAGGACTGCTGTTTTTAATTTGTTTGGGACTTTTTTTAAAAAAAAACCTTCCTGAATACATGTTTGTAAGCAGGTAGTTCCAGAGAGCTTTATGGCTCTGAAGTTGTGCTCCTTGGCTGTGCTCAGCGGAGACCCTCGTGTCCTCATCCAGACACATGGCTCACGCGCCATCGGTCCCTTGGCCGGAGCCTGGCAGAGGAACTGCCATCTGTCTGGTCCATTCATCAGCTCTAAGTGTGGTTGTTATTTTGGAGCTTTCAAACAGGCACTGATAATGAAAAGAAATTATTTTCTAGTTAATCATGTGGTACTGAAAAGCAATTAAACCACTGAAATAATTGCTAGAAGCAAAATATACAGGGAGGAGAGGCTGGAGTACAGGCAGAAGTGGGAGAGACATACACTGATAAAAGAGACCAAGTGTCATGGGCATTCAATAGATGAACAAATGTGCAGAAAACGCATGCTGTGGAAACTCAAATGTTAAATTAGTATCAGTTTATATTTTAACGTTGGAGTTATACTTTATAGCTGGAGCAAGAACTCATCATAAGTCCAGACTGGTTTATTTGGTCTGCAGATAATGGACTGAGGAATGTCTCAGTCCTCCTCTGAATTTATATACTGTTACTGTTAATATAAGAATGTGTTGCCTGTTATACTCTTTGGAAATGCAGGTGTTTTCCCAAGTATTTTGAATGTTTTGGGACTCACTAATCATGGTTGCCAGTGAGGAAGTAACCATAGGTTATTCAGTCTTGTATGCCTTCTGATCTCTTAAACAGTCTCACTTCTTGGAAACACCAGGATCCCTTTGGCTAGATTTCCTGCAGTAAGCTGCCTTTTTGGTAGGTGATTTCCTGTACTTGATTAAACTATTATTAAAATGTTTATTAATTATGCTTCTTACCTGGTAAGGAAACACAAAAATCTCAGATTAAAGCCTTTTTATGCTCTGCACCTTGCAAGCATTCAGTACAGCAGCTCCATACAGACACATAAGCCGAGATTAATGTATTCATTCCTGGCTCTTGAACAAATCTAGAAGTAAATCTCTGTAGGCCACTTTGGGGTGAAAAAGGAGTTGGGGTTGACTGCCCACAACTCTTTTTTTTTCTTTTTCTTCAGAGAAACTGATTATCCTTTTTCCTTGCTCATTTTCCTGAAAATTGTAGATCTTTCGGCAGTGAAAAGCCATGATCCCAGTTGTAGACGTAGTTTCTCAGTCTGTGTTGTTGAAGCTTGTCTAATATAATGAGTCATTTCTGACTCTCTTAACATATGGCCAGAGAAACAGCGATGCACTCTTATATACTAAGCTTCTTTAATGAGGTGTATCAGGTTTTATCTTATGGATTGAAGACTGTTAGAACTCCACAGCTGGTTTCCAGAGGCCTTGTAGAAGACATTACCTGAAAAATCTGGTGTCTTTGCATAGCTATATGATTGAATTCAGTAAGTCTGCCTATTGCACTTTGAAGGGAATAATTCTTATGTTAATATTTTTCATCTTGTACAAATCTTTTGATTTGCCATTGCTTTAACTTTTGTGAAGTAGAGCTGATTATAATTCCTTCTTTACAAAGAACCATTATAATAATTGAGGGGGGGGAAGAAACTGCAAAGTGTATTGCCACCCTGAGCTATAAATACAATATGGAAATGTGAAGTGTGTCATATATAAATCTGTAACCTTTCAGAGGTAAGGTTAGCCCTTGATGGGACTATTCAGTGAAACTGCATGGTGGACAGATCTTGAAATTTAAGATGGTGAGAGTTTAAAATAGAATTTAAAACCGGAATATAATAGTGTTTGTAGTAACCATTCTGACTGAAATGCTAAATTAATACCAGGTTTACTTTTAAAACCTGTTTGCAATTTGTAGCAAACCTTTAGAAAAACTGCTTCTCCTGGTATTTCTTACATGTTTGGATGACAGCATGATATTGTGGTGTTTTGATATGCTCCTCGTCTTTATCTTGTCATTTGGTGCTACCTTGAAAGAAATTACCTGCCCACCTCATAGTTACGCACCTTTGCCAAATGAGTCTTTGCTCTTTTGCTCAAAAACCAGCGTGGTTTGGGAGTGAGTGTTGGTGAAGGAAAGCAGCTGCTGTTCTTGCTGTTCCCTCGGGAGATATTATGTTGTTTAGAACAGTAATGCTGGAAGTCAAGTGCGACTTCTTCAGGTCAGCAAGTTTTCCCCTCTGAACTTGATTGTGGGCTGTCTTATCGTAACCCCAGTGCCCGGTCTTATTAAATAAGGCAGTATTGCTGAGCGTGTATTTTTGGTATCTCCTCACTTGAATGATTGGTGAATTTGTTTGTTTATTTTTTTAGGCATGCTGTTGAATGAATGACTGCCCATGCCTCAGCCAAAAAAGCACCCATATGGTTATTTGCTTAGTTTTGAAAAGGAGAAATCCAGCATTGTTTTTATTTACATGGTGTAAATCCCAAGCCCCTGTACTACATTGGTGCGTCTCTGTATATACTTTTTCTTTCTGAGAGCAAAACATAGCCTATAATTTAACAACAGGAAAACCTTCCTGAAATAAATGTTTGTAAAAGTAATTCACTTGCACTGAACTGGTAAATTGAGAACTTTGTACTTTATTTGACAAAGCTTTTGTTTTAGATCTACAACTAGTGAATGCTGGAAGTTACGTAATACTTAGGCTAGTAAGGCAAAAAAATAAATTGACAGATTAATAATGTCCTCCTCTAATTACTTTTTGCTCTCTTTTTATATTTAATTTTGCATTGAAAGAAGTGTTCCTTAGAGTAATTAAGAACTTGATTAGTTAAATGGATTATTCATGATGGAAAAAAGTTTAACTGAAGTGAAAGCAAACATCTATGCTTATGTGTATACAAATCCAAGCAGTACTATTTTGTAAAGCTTGTATATTTTTAGCTGATTTACAGCAGGGATATGTTCATCAGTTGAGGAGACATCTCTTGTATGCTTCTGTTACTGAAGCTACACTTGCTGACTGGAGATTTTAGTTGGACTGCTAGAAATTATAATTAAACTGTACGTCTTCCTGAAAATCTGTGATCTCATTGTTTTCAAATTATCTAAAACTATTGGCCAAGTGGACTTTGCACATACAGGTCATGCTATGGATTTAGTGCAGATAGTCACAGAAATACTGTTTACTAAAGGTTTTCTCTCTGCTTCAAATGGTTGTCATCAGCTGAATTGCTTTTGACTGAAAATAAGGCACAGAATCATTGAATGGCATACGCTGGAAGGTGCCTTAGAGACCATCTAATCCAACCTCCCTG